>NW_028297938.1:0-8847 GCF_049724085.1 Artemia sp. Qi Xiang Cuo
CCAACAGATCTCGACAACCAACAAAATTACCTAGAAATTTCAACGTGAAGAAGCTCAGAGACAAGGATGTTAGGAGACAATTCAGCATTAAACTTTCGAACAGATTCGAGGCACTTGCTTATCTACCACAAGACGTAGAAAAAGTGTGGACGACTATACAACAAAACTACACAGAAACTGCTGAAGAAGTTCTTGGCTTTAAAAAGTCAATAAAAGAACTGTGGATATCCCAGAAGACATGGGACTTGATCGAAGACCGCAAGAAAATAAAACAGAGCATGCTCAGTAATTATCCCTCTGCTGATGTCATGAAAGATATAGTGTATAAAGAAATGGACAGAGAAGTGAAGAAAAGTGCTAGATCAGACAAGCAGCAGCACCTCAATGAGAGAGCAAGAATTGCAGAAGAGGCAGCCCGACGTGGTGACACGAGAGCTGTGTATCGCCTAACTAAAGAAATCGTTGGGAAGACCAACGTACAAGATGGACCAGTAAAAGAGGAAAACTGAAGACTGCTCACCGATCTAGATGACCGGAAAAATATATGGGCAGATTACTTTGAAAGCCTTCTCAACCGCCCGTCCCCTTCTATTCCGCCAGATATTCCGGACAGCCCATTTTTGGATCTCCTCATTAATGAAGACGAGCCAACGGCGAATGAGATCCTTTCAGCCTCGAATAAGCTGAAGAATGGAAAATCTCCGGATAGTGACCGTATATCTGGAGAAATGTTCAATTCATCAATCTGTAGGTCCCTTTCGGTGTGGCTAGGCTTCTTTTCCCTCCTCTGGCAAAAAGAAAAAGTCTTCAAAGACTGGAGAGCAGGAACCATTGTTAAATTGTTCAAAAAAGGAGACGCAACAGTCTGTGGCAGTTACAGAGGCATCAACCTCCTCTCGATACCCAGAAAACTCTTCTGCATAATCATCCTGACAAGACTTCAAGCTGCCTTAGACCCGCATTTACGCGAGGGGCAACATGGTTTCCGACCAAAAAGATATTGCACCGATCTGATGATCACTCTGCGCACCATGCTTGAAGAATCAAATGAGTGGAGAGAACGTCTATATCTATTGTTCGTTGACTTTGAAAAATCGTTCGACTCAATAGAACGCCCAATACTATGGAGGATCCTGATCCTCTACGGTATTCCTGAAAAGCTCGTTATTCTTATCATGGCAATGTACGAAGACCCGGAATGCTGCGTGACAACCTCTGAAGGAAATACAAGATATTTCAAAGTGATGACAGGTGTCAAACAAGGATGCGTATTGTCTCCATTCCTCTCTATTCTCATAGTGGACTACATATTCAGACAAATTGATGGATATGGAATCAGAATTGCAGGCAAACTAGTCTAAGTTCTCGACTTTGCAGACGATGTTGGATTGATGGAGAAAGACAAAAGCAAACTTCAAGACTTTTTATGCAAGTTAGCTGAAAGAGCCGAGTAGTTTGGGTTACATTTCAACGCCCCAAAAACCAAAGCGATGTCAACCACTAACTCACCGATGAATATCCAGCTGGGGACTGAAATCATAGAGCAAGTCATCGACTTTCGATATCTTGGTAGCACAGTCTCGTTTAGTGACGATTCCGAAAAAGAGCTGAGAACAAGAATAGCCATGGCAAGCTCGGCATTTCAACGACTTTGACCAGTCTAGAGATTAGCGTAGTACTCAATCCAGCTAAAATTTCGCCTTTTCAGCAGCAACGTCCTTTCAATCTTGATGTACGCGATGGAATGCTTAAAACTCACTGCTGAGCAAAAAAAAGGACTCACTGCGTATGAAAACAACTGTCTTCGACGTATCATGAATATTAACTGGAAGAATAGGATAACAAAATTGAAAATTCACCACTACACAAACCAGCCTGATGTCACTGATGTAGTCAGGCAACGAAGATGGCGCTATCTTGGCCATGTTATCCGTATGCCAGGATAGACACTACCGAATACTAGAAGGCGTTGTCGTAAAAACTTTAATCAAGGCCCATTCGATTGGAAATTCAAAGGGCTAGTGCCTTTTTTAATATTCAAAAGTGATTAGAGGGCAACCAACCCGCCTCTCACGCCCACCTTTGCCGAAACACATCTAAGCAAAACTTTGAGATAGCCATTTTATTTAACGTAGTTTTAAGTTCTGCAAATTAGGTCTTTGAGTATGACAACTCCCCCCCATCCCTCAGGTCAAGGGCTGTAAATTATGCCCAGGGGGCGTATACGGTATTTATATAATGTATTGTCGTAGAAACTTCAAAAAAGAGCTCGCTCGATTGGAAATTGAAGTGGCTAGTGCCCTTTTCAATAGTCGAAAGTGATTGGAAAGCGACTAAAACCCCTTCCACGCCCACCATTCCCCCAGACACATCCAATAAAGATTTTGAGATAGCCATTTTGTTCCACGCATTTCAAAGTTCAGGAACTTATATCTTTGAGCAGGACACTCCCCCACAGTCTTCAGGGAAAGGGTTATAAATTATGCCCTGGGGGCATACAAAGTTTTATTGAAATCTTTGTCGTAGAAACTTGAAAAATGGGTCATTCGATTGGAAACTCAAAGGGCTACTGCCCGTTTTAATAGTCGAAAGTGATTGAGGGCAGCTAACCCCCTTCTCACGCCCGTCTTTTCTCCAAACACATCCAAACAATATTTTAGATAGCCATTTTATTCAACGTAGTTGAAAGTTTTGGAAATTGGGTCTTTAAGGATGAAAACCCCTCCCCCCCACACCCCTCAGGCCAAGGGTTGTAAGTTATGCCCTGGGGGCGTATAAGGTTTTTATTGAAAGCTTAGAAACTTTGAAAGGGCTCATTCAATTAAAAATCGAAAGGGTAGTGCCTTTTTTAATAGTATTAAACTTTTTTAATAGTGCCTTTTTTAATAGCGCACTATTAATTTTTTAATAGTGCCATTAAAATAATAGCACCATTTTCCCAAACACATCCAATCAAAATTTTGATATATCCATTTTGTTCAACGTAGTTGAAAGATCTTGAAATTAGGTCTTTTAAAATGATAGCCCCCTCAGAGCCCACAGTGCAAGGGTTATAGGTTATGCTCTGGGGGCACATAAAGTTTATATAGAAAGTTGTTATAGAAATTTCAAAAAGGGCTCATTTGATTGGAAATTGGAATGGCCCTTTTTAGTAGTAAAATTGAGCGGAGAGTAATTAACCCCCTCTTACGCGCACCATTTCCCCAAAAGGATTCAATCAAAGTTTAGAGATAGCCATTTTGTTCAACGTAGTTGAAACTTCTGGAAATTATTTATTTAAGGATGAAAAACCCCCCAGAGCCCAAAGGTCAAAGGTTGTAAGTTCTGCTCTGGGGGCATATAAGGTTTTTAGAGATAGAGTTGTCGTAAAACTTCAAAAAAATTCAGAGGGATAGTGCTCTTTTTAATAGTCGAAAGTAATTTGAGGATAACTATCCCCCCTCTCATGCCCCCCATTTCTCCAAACACATTAAATCAAAATTTTCATATAGCCATTTTGTTAAACGTAGTATAAAGTTGTGTAAATTAGGTCTCTGAGGATGAAACCCTCCCCCAGCACTCAGGGCAAGGGTTATAGGTTATGCCTTGGAGGGCATATAAGATCTTTATTGAAATTTTTGTCGTAGAACCTTCAAAACGGCTGATTTGATTGGAAATTGAAAGGTCTTGGGCCATTTTTAATAGTTGAAAGTGATTGAAGAGCGACTACCGCCCCTCTCACGCTCATCATTTCCCCAAACACATCCAATCAAAATTTTGAGATAGCCATGTTCTTTAACGTAGTTGAAAGTTCTGGAGATCCGGTCTTAGAGGATGACCACCACCCTAACAGACCTTAGGTTAAGGGTTGTAATTTATGCCCTGGGAGCATATAAGGTGTTTATAGAAAGCGTTGTCGTTTCCAAAAGGGCTCATTCGATTTGAAATAGAAATGCCTAGTGCCATTTTTAATAGTCGAAAGTGATTGGAAGGCTTGATATTTTTATAGTAAAGATCGAAGTGTGTATAATGTATTATTTTTTGTTGTTGTCGTTGTTTGGACCAGGGCACTTCGTATCGAGGGAGTTGTCGTGGGAACTTCGAAAGAGGCGCATTCGATTGAAAAGAGAAAGGGTTGATGCCCTTTTTAATAGTCGAAAGTTATTTGAGAGCAACTAATACCCCTTCCAATCCCACCAACCCACTCCAACCCTCCCATTTATGCTCTTAAAATTTAACCAAATCAAAGTAGCGTAAATGTATCCAAGCTATCAAAGAAAGTAAACAGATTTTTTTGCGAATGGTATCAAGTTTTCCATTTCAGGTCAACTAGAGGAGGTATGAAACTAAATTAAAGAGAACTATTTGTATTCAGATTTTTAAAAGGGTGTATGTTGTTAAAAATTGCTGAAAATTTTTCGCCAGCATACAAATAGCAGGCCAAACTATAAAGTCTTAAAAAACAAAAAGATTTAAAGTATTATTTTCTTTTTCCCTGAAAAGACTATGTCAATATAAAACGAACAGAGATTATCAATCCCTTTTAGGATCAATCTCTATCAAAATAAAACAACAATCCATTTTAGGATTGCCTTTATTTTTTTATGTTTAATTTGGTATCCCTTCTGCACAATGGCTTAGTTCGATGACTGGCTCTCGTTTTAGTTCTGAAAAGGACATGTCATGATTAGTTTGTACGCAAGTTCGAAGTAAGGCCATCTTGATAGTATTAGGACTATAGATTAGCTTTAGAATTTGTATCATAGCTTGAAATTCACTTTTTAAGAGAGAAATAATCGGATTTCCAGAGTTCATATTATGTCTTATTTGACTGTATATTACCCACTATTGGTACTATAGCTAGTGAGAGCAAAATGCTGCTTGATAAATCAGTCCAATATTTCTGTATGCTGTTCAATTACTTCGCGGTTATTATAAAATTGAACTTAGCGGTTCAATTACAAGGAAAATATTTAGTTTTACGCCTATGTTTTTAAGATAATTTTAATTGTATACTGAAAGTTACTAATGTCACAACTGGTGTAAGACTATGAAAAGCTTGATAGATTTGTTTAGTTTTGTCCGGCTACATACTCACTTTTGTCTCTTAAATCAATAATCCTGTTTTTTTACTTGACTTTTAAGTTTTCAGTAAAGCGCTAGTTTTGTACAATCATAAAAGCATAGGGAAACATAATTAGTCGGTTTATTTGTACTAGTTATATTAATATATATTAAGAAGGCTGTGAAGTAATAATTTTTGTCCGTTTTAAGTTTCAAATTCGCTCTTTACTTCCCTCGGAAAAACTTTGTTTTTTTTTAAATTAATCTTCGTTCGTTTTTGATTAAAATTTAATGCAGAAACAACGCTGCCATGATCTTTTTTATTTATATCAAATAATGTATGCTCGTTTAAAGTTTTAATGTCTCTTCTTAGTTTCAGTTGAAAATTTATTTTTAATATAATTTCTAATTATCACCGATCTAGGGGAGATAAGATATCTCTAAAAAATATTGCAAACAACCTTGAGAGCTAAGAAAAATTTTAGTCTATAACATAAAGTTCATTATCCATACTTCACAAAACAATACATGTTTTTCAGGAACGTTTGTTTTTCGATGAGCAAAAAGCTGTTTTTACTCGGCCGACTTCGCCTGAAAAAGCCATAATGAAGACAGGGCTTTATAAATAACCTACTGAATAGCAGAAACTAGAAGGCTTCTGTAACAAAAGAAAGCTGTTAGTGGAACCCCCTTATGGACTCCGATCCCTCACCCCTGCTGCCATCTACAATTTAGTTTAATACCGACGGGGGTCCATATACGGGCATAGAGTCCCTAGGGAGATGGTTTTTGTCAGTGAGAATGAAAAAACAGGATTTTTCTCACTTGAAAAAACATGATTTTTCTCACTTTGGTGGATGTTTCTTGGATGGTTATGTGTGTTGGTCAACTTATTTGAAGTTTTTCATGGGTGTCAACATCAATTTATGTCTTTTTTATGGTTTTTGTCAGTGAGAATGAAAAAACATGATTTTTCTCATTTTGATGGATGTTTTCTGGATTATTGAGTCTAACGGGGACAGGGTCAATGACACTTCTTTCAAGATCTTGTTTTGTTGTTGTTGTTCGTCCAGGTGCACGCTAGGGGGGAATGTTATGATCCAGGGATAGGAAACAGAATCACGTGCCTCCTTCTAAACCAATCTGAGGGCTGGTTACATCTCCTTCTAGACCAATCAGAGGCTCGCTTACATATGATTTTTCCATTACATAACAATGCGCCCTTGGGATCTCGTATATAACAGACATGCGTTGTGATTAAATTATCAGAAATTATTGTAACGCAATGGAGACAACAATGAATATTATTGATAAGGAAACTTCGTCTACAATGATTAACAATGTGAGTACATTTTCATTTTTATTTTCAAAATAAAATTATTTTCCTTGGTCACCCTCCAGTATATTCAGATAAATCCCTCCCCCCCACCACTCTAATACAAACTCCACTATGCTATCTTTATACTCGCTAGAAAAGGTATAATATGTTCTTTTCACCACATAAACCTAACCCCCCTCAAAACCCCCCCCTGTTTACAACTAATTCTTGCAATTGAAATAATGCTCTGTCGATAAATTCTTGCTTTCTGTATTGTGATCTTTTCTGTAGCTGACTTCTGTCAATTCTTAGGCATTATGCCGCTATGTTTTGACATAAGCTCTCCGCGAGGTTATAAATAGTTTTGTCACCCTTTTCCTGTTTTGTTTTACATTAGCGGTTTTAGCGAATCTAGGTTTCTATGCTTTTGCGTAATTCTGTATTGACTGAAATAGCTGAGAACTAATTGTCTGCAAAATTAATACAGATATTTAGGACATTGTAATTCTATATTCTATGTAAGAGCGAAACAAGTTATTCCCAAAAAATAATTGCTAACAATATTTTTAGGACATTGCTGAAAAGGGGGAGGAGGGGGACTTCATTATGATAAATATTTTCTAAACAAAATTAGGGCTAGGTTATGGCCGTACTAATTTTCCTTCTGTGAAAAAGGGGGAAATTATTTCAATATTAACTTTTTTCTCTTCTTTTAAGGCAAATTGTGAAGAATGTATTGCGGCCTCTCCATCGAAGAGAGCAAGGGAGGACGAGGCAGCCCCTGCGAAGACGACAGTTAAGCAATATGGTCGCTGGCCGAAGCCCTCGAAACAAGTGGTGCCTGTCCAAGGCGCAGCCCAATCTGCGCTCGCTTGCCCATCCGCTCTCCGTGGACCTTTAATAGCTGCCCCACATACACAAGGTCAGGAGGTCCAGCATGCTTCGCCTGGGCCTTCGATCACTCAAATACAGCCGGAATTTGCAAATGTGAGCATTTTTGCTTACCTAACTTATAGAAATATCTAAACAAAACCCATTTTTTGTCGCGCTGTAAAAGTGTGTGTGTCTCAGAGATATTAAAATATTAACCCCCCGCCCTAACCATTGTTTTAAATTTCTCTGCTCCCCCTCCCTGAGAGATATCTAAATATAATTTAATTTTTTTTTGCTTGTCAAAGAAACCACTCTTTTTTTGATCATTCCTATTTTCTCTGCCGACTGTAGACATCTTCGCTATTTTTCAACTTCATAATAACATTTTTAGCTAATTTCTAGTTTACTATTAGAGAGCCTGTTTATCTCAAAATGCTATTTTCGCTAGAATATTATAGTTTTAAGGGGCCTTCCAACAATCGATTCATTTCATCACAGTAAAAGTGTGTCAGAGATATTAAAGGACATTGTTCCCCCTTTTAAATCAGGTCAATTATCGTATACATTCAGTCTGCTGAATTCTCGTAGTGAAGCCGAAAAGAGCACTATATTCTGATCATATTTACTCATAGAAAATTCTTTACGTGATAAACTGCTTTTATTTAAACACAATTCTCTATCGGAAAGGGATAGGCTATCAAGTAAAGACCGCGGTTTTTTCAAAAGCTGATTAGTTTCTACCTTTTCTTCCATCTTTTAGGACTTTTCTTTTCGCTTTTTTTTCAACAATGTAAAATTATGTCATAGATTTTAAAAGATGTTTTCCCTCCACTCAATTTGAAGGACAGAGATTATACCATTTATCTCTTACACATAGGGATTCTAATTTGCGTAATATTGTTGACAACTTTCAACCTTACAACTTGCCAAGATGTTGAGGAGACATTCAATAAGAGTTAACGGTTTCCATTTAATTGTATTTTCCTGAATATCTTGGAAATAACAGACGACATTAAAATAATTAAGCTCATGAGTTCACAACCTGTAAGGAAGTAGACAAACGACTTATTTCCAAAATTATGGTCTAGCATAATTTTTTTAGGACATTATGTAAAAAGGAGGGGGGAGGGGCTATGCCTCAATTCGATCACCATCATTTTAAAGTGAAAAAACAAAACTGTTTCTTCACGTGAAAAATATGGGGCTGGAATTTATAGAAAAAGATAAATGTATTATGTGTAAATTGAATACCATTTACATATGCCTTGGGCTAAGGGGGAGGGGGACTTCATTGTGATAAATGTTTTCTAGACAAAATTATGGTTAGGAGGGTGGGGATACTAATTTTCTTCTGTAAAAAAGGGGGAAATTATTTCGATACTAACTTTTTCTCTTCTTTTAAGGCAAATTGTGAAGAATGTATTGCGCCCCCTCCACCTAAGAGAGCAAGGGATAATAATGCGACCCCTGCGAAGGCGACAGTTATACAATATGGTCGCCGGCCGAGGCCCCCAAACAAGTGTTGCCTACCCAAGCTGCAGCCCAATCTGCGCAGGATTGTGAAATCGCTTGCCCATCCGCTCTCCATGGACCTTTAAAAACTGCCTCACATA
>NW_028297939.1:0-8839 GCF_049724085.1 Artemia sp. Qi Xiang Cuo
TTATGACTAGAAAGTTCAGGGTATCAGTTATAGTAGTATACGTCCCTGTAGAACCGACTGACGGAGATACTAGTGACTCAGATGAATTTTACTTACAGTTACAGGAGCAAATAGACAAGGTGCCAGGTAGAAATATGATGTTATTAATGGGAGATTTTAACGCCCAGGTTGGTAGAAATAAGGATAGATGGTATCCCAGCTTAGGTAAATTTGGTCTAGGAAAAGAAAACAGTAATGGATACAGACTTTGGCAATTTTGTAGGTATAACAATCTAGTTATAACCAATACGGTGTTTGGTCATAAAATGGCTCATAAGCTAACATGGTATTCACGTGATGGTAAGACAGCAAACCTTATTGATTATGTTATAGTAAACCGAAGACTGGCAGGATCAATACAAGATACTAGGGTATATAGGAGTGCTGCTATTGATGTTAAAAGTAAGGATCACCATCTAGTAGTGTCAAGGGTTAATTTAAAGCTGAAATATCGGAAGGGTAATTACCTCTCGGGAAGTTATGATGTTAGTAGACTCCAGGATGAAAATTTGAAACAAACTT
The DNA here is from genome assembly GCF_049724085.1 of Artemia sp. Qi Xiang Cuo. Taxonomy (NCBI): domain Eukaryota; kingdom Metazoa; phylum Arthropoda; class Branchiopoda; order Anostraca; family Artemiidae; genus Artemia; species Artemia sp. Qi Xiang Cuo. The sequence continues at coordinate 562 of NW_028297939.1, forward strand.
TCCAGGAACAGTTGGATACTAAACTTGATACTTTAGAATTTAATAATGTGGAAGATGGTTAAAATAATTTTAGAAAAATAATTTGTGAAGTTGCTGAAGGTGTATTAGGGAAGAAAGCTAGAACTGCAGCTAAGAATATTAGTGAAAAGCTTTATGTTTAATAGAAATGAGAAAGGACTTGTACAAGAACTATCTGAGTGATAGATCGCATGAAAACAAAAGAAATGTAAGGAAAGTGGAGAAAGCATTGAAATATGAACTAAGGAGGTGTGAAGTGGAGGCCATGGATAAAATTGCCGAGGATTTAGAAGATGCTGCTAGACGGCATAATAGTAAAATATTGTACTGGCACGTTAACAAATTGAGAGGTAGTAGTCAATCTGGACTTGTCCCAGTTAAAGATAGGAATTGGGTGGCAATTAGCGATAAGGAAAAAGATAAAGCGAGATGGGCTGAACATTTTGAGAACTTGCTTAACCGAGATAGAGTTGCAGGAAAAAATATAGAGGAAAATGAAAAAGTTTGTGATACCTTGGATGTGAAGGAAGATTTGTTTGGTGAGGAGGAATTAGCAACAGTACTAAAAAGATTAAAAAATAATAAGGTTCCAGGTGCTGATAGGGTGGTAAATGAGTTTCTGAAATTTGGTGGCTTTGACGTTAGAAATAAATTTTTGAAGATTATGAATATGATTTTTGAAAAAGGGGAAGTACCTAACGATTTTTGGAAAACCTTAATTAAGCCACTTTATAAGAAAGGTGATAAAAGTGAGTGTGGTAATTATCGAGGCATTAGTCTGGTCTCTGTAGGTAGCAAATTGCTTAGTAATATGATACTTTTTAGACTGAGAGATTCCTTAGACAAAGTTTTAAGAGAAGAGAAGTGCTGTTTTAGAAAATGTAGAGGATGTGTTGACCAAATTTTCACTCTTAGGTTAATAATTGAGAAGTGCCTAAGTTTTCAAACACCTTTGGTCCTCAGTTTTATAGATTATGAGCAAGCGTTCGATTCTGTTGATAAAGGAGCTTTAGCAAAGGTTTTATCCTTGTATGGTATACCAAACAAATACATTAAAGTGATTAGGGCTATGTACGAGAATAACACTGTTATGGTTTAGGTAGGACATGAGGTTAGCAGCTGGTTTTGTATTAAATCAGGAGTTAAGCAGGGTTGTATTCTATCCCCCTTTAAATAGATTATTTTGATGGACTTTGTCTTAAGGAGCACAGGAAAGGCAATGGAAGAGCCCGGAATCAAATGGGGAGGAAAAAGTCTCCTGGACTTAGATTATGCTGATGATTTAAGCATCCTAGATGAAAGTGTGAGCCAAATGAATGATGTTTTAAAGGTTTTGCGAGTTCAGGGTGCTAGAATTGGTTTGAAAATTAATGTTAGGAAGACTAAGTCACTAAGGCTAGGAATAAGTGAAGATGAAAAGGTGATGTTGGGTAATGAAAAGATTGCTCAGGTGGGCAGCTTCACTGACCTTGGTAGTATTATTAGTAAAGATGGTGGGGGCAGTGAAGATGTTAAAAATCTAATAGCAAAGGCTCAGGGTGTTTTTTCACAGTTAAAAAAAGTCTGGAAGAATAGGAAGATAAGTCTGCAAACCAAGATTAGAATATTAGAAGCTACAGTGATGACAGTGGTCAAATATGGCTCTGAAGCATGGACGTTCCGAAAAGCGGATGAAGATTTGCTAGATGTTTTCCAGAGAAATCGCTTAAGGATTGTTCTGGGTACCCGGCTGACTGACCGTATTTAAAAAAATAGGCTATACGAAAAATGTGGTTCAATACCGCTTTCTAGGTCTATAATTAAAGAAAGGTTGAGGTGTTTAGGGCATGTTTTGCGGATGAAGGATGACAGATTGCCGAAGATTGTTCTTTTCGGCCAACAATTTAGGGCTAAACAGAAAGCGGGTTGTCCCCGTCTGGGGTGGGAGGACGTCATAAAGAAAGATTTAAAGGAACTGGGAAGTTCGTGGGCGGGTGTATAAAGGGAGGCTTTGAATAGATCGGGGTGGAGGAGGAGCGTGCGTAGCTGTGTTGGCCTCAGGCGGCTCGGTGCTGCGATGAGTTGTTAGTAGTAGTTTAAGTTTATAAAAAAAAAGCATAAAAAAAGTATAAAAGATTCAATAAGGACGGCAGAAAAACTCTTGGGGAGGTCCCCTTCCCAGTTGGATCCACCTCTTCTAGGTCGATCATGTTATTACCATTAACTCTCTGTAGCTGGGAGCAGCATAAGTGCGTAAGGTTCCTGAAAACTTTTTGTTCCCAGCATACAATTTTTTCGGAAGGGGGAGGGGAATACTACGAAACATCTTATTTGATAACGAAATGTTTGCGTATGGCTTTATGAGTACATCTAGAAATATGTGCTTTTTCCTTTTTTGTAAAATTATGGGGCAATATGGTTTAGAATAAATTCTCAGAACTTTCACTAAACGTGTATAAATTTTCCATATAGGTACGTCTGATTGACTATGCATCCCCTTGCGAGGATCCTGTGATGTGTCACTCTATATTTAGATAAATTTTCTTTATATATACAAATGATTGTGTTTGTATTCCCTTGTGTGGTATCTGAGAAGTGTCGCTCAGAACTAAATAGAATAAGCCAAACGGGTAGTTATGACCAACATAACATTCTAAAGTATAGATCATTTAAAGTGTCACTCTAGTCTAGTTTAAAGTTCCTTAAAGGGAGGAATGACTGTCATCAAATCCCCCTGTGAGGATTCTTAGAAGTGTCACTCTATTCTACTTTAAATTTTCCATAAGGGGACGAATGACTGTCATAAAATTCCCTTGCGAGGATTCTAAGGATTGTCACTCAATTCTAGTTTAAATTTTCCTCAAGGGGACGAACGACTGTAATAGAATCCCCTTGAGAGGATTATGAAAAGTGTCACTCTAATCTAGTTTAAATTTTCCTTTAGGGGACGAATGACTGTCATCTATTTAACTTAAGGGGACGAATAACTGTCTTTAAATCCCCTTGCGAGGATTCTAAGAAGTGTCACTCTATTCTAGTATGAAAAGTCGAGCAAGAGACTTATAACTCATTGACTCAACGTACGAGGATTCTAAATATTTTCACGCGTCTAGTTTAAATTTTCCTGAAAGATATAAATAACTGTCATAAAATCACCGTGTGAGGAGTCTAGGAAGTGTTACTCTATAATAGTTTAAATTATGCTGAAGGAGGCGAATGGCTTTATTAAAATATTCTTTGCGTGGATTGTCAGATGTTTGACTCTATTCTAGTTTAAATTTTCCTTAAGGAGACGAATGACTGTCATAAAATCCCCTTGCGAGGATTCTGAGAAGTGTCACTCTATTCTAATTTAAATTTTCCATAAGGGGACGAATAACTGTCATAAAATTCCCTTGCGAGGATTCTAAGAAGTGTCACTCAATTCTAGTTTAAATTTTCCTCAAGAGGACGAACGACTGTCATAGAATCCCCTTGCGAGGATTCTAAGAAGTGTCACTCTATTTTAATTTAAATTTTCCTAAAAGGGACGAATGACTGTCATAAAATTCCCTTGCGAGGATTCTAAGAAGTGTCACTCTATTCTAGTTTAAATTTTCTTTAAGGGGACGAATGACTGTCATAAAATCCCATTGTGAGGATTCTAAGAAATGTTACTCTATTCTAGTTTAAATTTTCATTAAGGAGACGAATGACTGCCATAAAATCTCCTTGCGATGATTCTGAGAAGTGTCACTTTTCCTGATTGAATTTTCCTAAAAGAGACGAAAATATGTCTTGACATTTGTATGCGTGGGGTCCATCTTCCTTGACTTTCTACTAGCTAAAATTTTCATCCAAGGGTCGAACTACTGTCATTGTATCCCCTTGTGCGGATTATTATCATTGTCACTCTATTCTAATTTGGATATTACTTACCGTGCGGTATGACTATCTTAAAATTCCCTAGAGAGCATTCTAAGAAGTGTCACTCTATTCTAGTTTAAATTTTCCTTAATGGGACGAATGACTGTCATATAATCCACTTGAGAGGAGCCCAAGAAGTATCACTCTGTAATAGTTTAAGTTTTACTTAAGGGGAAAAATGACTGTCATAAAATCCCCTTGTGAGGATTCTCAAACCTGTCACTCTATTCTAATTTAATTTTTCCTTAATTGGAGGAATGACCGTCATAAAATCCCCTTGCGAAGATTCTAAGAAATGTCACTCTATTCTAGTTTAAATTTTCTTTAAGGAGACGAATGACTGTCATAAAACACCCTTGTGAGGATTCTATGAAGTGTCATTATAGTCTCGTTTAAACTTTCCTAATTGGGCAAATGACTGTCATTAAATTTCCTTGCGAGATAAATTATCCTTAAGGGGACGAATGACTGTCTTAAAATCCACTTGCGATGATTCTTAGAAGTGTCACTATTCTAGGTTAAATTTTCCTTAAAGGGACGAATGACTGTCATAAAATCCCCTTGCGAGGATTCTAAGAATTGTCACTCTATTCTAGTTAAAATTTTCCTTAAGGGTACGAAAAAGTGTCATAAAATACCCTTGCGAGGATTCTAATCAATGTTACTCTATTTTTTATAAAAAGTTCCTTCAGGGGGCGACTGGATGTATTAAAATCCCCTTTCGTTTTTTCTAAGAATCGTCAATCTCAACTAGAATACTTTGTACTTAAGTGTAATATTGAATGTGATAACATCCCAGGGCGTTCATTATATAATGTGTCAATCTATTATAGTTTAAAATGTCCACCAAGTGACGACCGACTGTCAGAGAATAACCTTAAGAGGATTCTAAGAAGAGACACTCTTCTAGTTTAATTTGTCAGAACCTGGACGACTGTATCTAATTACACCTACTTTATATTTAAATTGTCCTTCAATGTGCGTCTGGCTGACTTAGAATCCTCTTGTGTGGTTCCTAAGTTGTTTCACTCTATACGAGTATAAATTTTCCATAAGGGGCAGCATGACTGTCATAGAATCCCCTTGTGAGGTTTATGAAAAGAGTCACTCAATACTAATTAAAATAAACCAAACGGGTACGTCAAACTATCTTAAAAAACCCTTGTTTGGCGCAAATGCACTCTCGCTCACGAATCGCAAAAATTTTCCTCAAAGATACAAATGGCTGTCATAAAATCTTCTTGCGAGGATTCTGATAATTATCACTCTATTCTAATTTAAATATTCCTTAAAGGGACGAATGACTGTGATAAAATTCCCTTGCGAGGATTCTAAGAAGTGTCACTCTATTCTAGTTTAGATTTTCCTTAAGGAGACTAATGACTGTCATAGAATACCCTGGCAACGTATATGAGAATTGTCACTTGTACAATGAGGATTTTCCTTACAGTTACTTCTAAATATATGAAAATTCCCTTGAGAGGAGTTTAAGACGTGTCCCTCACTGCTAGATTAAATTTTCCTTAAAGAGACAAATTACTGTCATAGAATCCCCTTGAGAGGATTCTAAGAAGTGTCACTCTATTCTAGTTTAAATTTTCCTTAAGGGGATAAATGACTGTCATAAAATCCCCTTGCGAGGATTCTAAGAAGTGTCACTCTATTCTAGTTTAAATTTTCCTTAAAGGGACGAATGACCGTCATAAAATCCCCTTACGAGGATTCTAAGAAGTGTCACTCTATTCTATTTAAAATTTTCCTTAAAGAGACGAATGACTGTCATAAAATACCCTTGTGAGGATTCTTTGAAGTGTCACTCTAGTCTCGATTAAACTTTCCATATAGGGCAAATGAATGTCATTACATTCCCTTGAGAGATAAATTTTTAATATAGGGACGAATGTCTGAATTTAAATCCCATTTCGAGGAGCATTAATTCTCACACTATACGAGTTTGAATTTTCGATTAAGGTAGTACTGACTGTAATTACATTACCTAACATGGATTAAAAGTAGTGTCACTCTCATCTAGATAGAATTGTCCTTCAATTTATGACAAACTGACATAATATACCCTGGTCAGGATTCTAGGAAAAGTTACTCGTCTATTTGAAATTATCCATCAGGGGGCCAATTGCTATATTAAAATATTCTTTGCTTGTATTCTAAGAAGTGTGACTCTATGCTTGTTTAAATTCTAATTAAGGGGAATACTGATTGTAATAGAACTCTATGGTGTGGATTCTGAGAACTGTCACTCAATTCTAGTTTAAATTTTCCTCAAGGGGACGAACGACTGCCATAAAATCCTTTTGTGAGGATTCCGAGAAGTGTCACTCTATTATAGTTTAAATTTTCCTACAAGGGACGAATGACTTTCATAAAATCTACTTGAGATATAAATTATCCTTAAAGGGACGAATGACTGTCATAAAATCTCCTTGCGAGGATTTTGAGAAGTGTCACTCTATTCTAGTTGAATTTGTCATTAAGGAGAAGAATGACTGTCATAAAATCCCCTTGCGAGGATTCTAAGAAGTGTCACTCTATTCTAATTTGAGTATTCGTCAAGGGGCCTAATGACTGTCCTTTTATTCCCGTGCATTGAGTCTAATTAGCGTCACTATAAATTTGTTTAAATTATCTTGATATATACAAATGAAGGACTTTGCATTTCCTTGTTTTGTTCCTAAGAAAAGTCACTCTATAATAGTTTAAATTTTCCTTAAGGGGGCGAATGGCTGAAAATGTATCCCCTTGTGTTGATTCTAAGTAGTGTGAATCGCATCTAAATAGATTTATCGTTAAGGAGACGAATGACTGTCATAAAACCCCCTTGCGAGGATTCTAAGAAGTGTCACTCTATTCTAGTTTAAATTTTTTTGAAGGGGACGAATGACTGTCATAAAATCCCCTTGTGAGGATTCTAAGAATTGTTACTCTCTTCGAGTATAATTGATCATCAAGGGGACTAATGGCTGTCATAAAATCTTCTTGCGAGGGTTCTCAGAAGTTTCAGTCTATTCTATATTAAATTTTCCTTAATGAGACGAATGAATGTGAGAACATCACCTTGAGACGAATATGAGAAGTGTCACTTTTCCAATTAGAATATTCCGTACAGGGACTTATTACTATCATAAAATTTACAATATATGAGTCTTACAAGTGTCACTCTATTCGATTATGATGATTCGTTTAAGGGAGTAATAACTGTCATAAAATCAACTTACGAGGATTATAAAAATTGTCACTATTCTAGATTAAATTTTTCTTCAGGTTACGACTAAGTGTCATAATATACCCGGGTGATGATTTTAAGAAAAGTTACACTCTTATATATTAAATTGTCCTTAATGGGGCGTCTGACTGTCTTAACATGTCCTTGCTTGTATTGTTAAATGTTTGACTTTAGTGGATTATAAATTTTCCTTAAGTAGACAAAAGACTGTCATAAAATAACCGGTAGATTATTCTTAGTATTGTCACTCTGTTCTAGCTTAAATTTTCCTGAATGTGACGAATGGCTGACATATAATCCCCTTGCGAGGATTCTGAGAAGTGTCACTCTATTCTAATTTAAATTTTCCTACAAGGGACGAATGACTGTCATAAAAGAAACTTGCTAGGATTCTAAGAAGTGAAACTCTATTCTATATTAATTTTTCCTTAAATGGACAAAAGACTGCCATAAAATCACATTACTATGATAATCAGAATTGTCACTCTTCTAGTTTAAATTTTCCTAAAAGGGACGAATGAATGTCATAAAATCACCTTGAGAGATAAATTGTCATTAAAGGGACGAATGACTGTCATAAAATCCCCTTGCGAGGATTTTAAGAAGTTTCACTCTATTCTAGTTGAAATTATCCTTAAGGAGACGAATGACTGTCATAAAATCCCCTTGCGAGGATTCTGAGAATTGTCACTATTCTAATTTAAATTTTCCTTAAAGGGACGAATGACTGTCTTAAAATTCCCATGCGAGGATTCTAAGAAGTGTCACTCAATTCTAGTTTAAATTTTCCTCAAGGGGACGAACGACTGTCATAGAATCCCCTTGCGAGGATTCTAAGAAGTGTCCCTCTATTCTAGTTTAAATATTCCTTAAGGGGATGAATGACTGTCATAAAATCCCCTTGCGAGGATTCTAAGAAGTGTCACTATTCTAGTTTAAACTTTCCTTAAAGGGCAAATGACTGTAATAAAATTCCCTTGAGAGTTAAATTATCATTATGGGGACGAATGACTGTCATAAAATCCCCTTGCGAAGATTCTAAGAAGTGTCACTCTATTCTAGTTTAAATTTTCCTTAAAGGGACGAATGACTGTCATAAAATCGAGGATTACGAGGATTCTAAGAAGTGTCACT
>NW_028297940.1:0-8835 GCF_049724085.1 Artemia sp. Qi Xiang Cuo
TCTTTGGTAAAGTTCAGAAGAGAACTTGAACTTTTCTTCACTTCGTTGAGAAAATTTTAAATTGAACTAGAACTTTTTATCTTCCATGTAAATATTCACAAGTATGGTATTACTTTTTCTATCTTCCACCGAAAAATTAGAATTGAACTTTAAATTTCTTTATTTCTTTGTGAAATAAAGAACTGAAGTGGAAGATTTTTGTTTTCTCTGGAGAAAATAGAATTGAAGTGTGTTCTTTGGTAAAGTTCAGAAGAGAACTTGAACTTTTCTATCCTCTATGAAAAATTTGGAACATTATTTTAAATTTTTCATCCCTTTGAGAAAAATCTGACCCGAAGTGGTTTATTTTTATATTATTTGGAAAAATAGAATTGATTAAAAACTAAGTTCTTTTTCATTGAGAATGTGGTTGAAGAGTATTTGGACTTCTAGTATGAAAATGATAATAGGAAGAAGATAAAGAAAGAAACTTGCTCTGAAATGGTCGTTGAAATGTATATCTTGGTTATTAGGCTACAAAAAAGCTTTAAGTTATATTGGAGGGTGAAAAACATGAGTACTTCAAGTAGGAAAATGGGTTTAGGAGGGACATTAAGAACGTAACGTTCTCCGAAATGGTCTTTTAAGAGTATTTCTGGGTGATTATGTATTCAAAAACCTGTAAAGTATAGTTGTGGGAGAAAAAGATAAGTACTTCAATTTTGAAATTGTGGTGCGGTGTGACATTAAGAAAAGAAATTTATCTGAAATGGTCTTTGAAAAGTATTTCTTGGTGTTGAGGTAACAAAAAAGATGTAAAGTATAGTTGTGGGTGAAAAAAATAAGTACTTCAAGTTGGAATATGGGTTTAGGAGGGGCATTAAGAAAGTAACTTGCTCTGAAATTGTCCTTTAAAAGAAGGTCTTGATTTTTAGTTAACAAAAAATAGTTTATGTCTAGTTTTTGTGAAAAAGATAATTACGTCAAACCAGAAAATGAGGTTAGGCGGAAAATTAAGAAAGTAACTAGCTCTGTAATGATCTTTGGAAAGAGTTTCTCGATGTTGAGGTAACCCAAAAGCTGTATAGTACAGTTGAGGGTGAAAAAGATAAATACTTCAAGTTGGAAAATGGGTTTGGGAGGGACGTTAAGAAAGTAACTTGCTCTGAAATAGTCTTTGAAAAGTATTTCTTGGTGTTGAGGTATCCAAAAAGCTGTAAAGTATAGTTTTGGGTGAAAAAGATAAGTACTTCAAGTTAGAAAATGGGTTTAGGAGGGACAATAGGAAAGTAACTTGCTCTGAAAGGGTCCTTGAAAAGTATTTCTTGGTGTTGAGGTATCCAAAAAGCTGTAAAGTATAGTTGTGGGTGAAAAAGATAAGTACTTCAAGTTGGAAAATGGGTTTAGAATGAACATTAAGAAAAAAAGTTGCTCTGAAATGGTCTTTGAAAAATATTTCTTGGTGTTGAGGTATCCTAAATCTGTAAAGTATAGTTGTGAGTGAAAAAGATAAGTACTTCAAGTTGGAAAAAGGATTTAGGAGTGACATTAAGAAAGTAACTTGCTCTTAAATGGTCTTTGAAAAGTATTTCTTGATGTTGAGGTATCCAAAAAGCTGTAGAGTATAGTTGTGGGTGAAAAAGGTAATTACTTCAAGTTGGAAAATGGGTTTAGGACGGTCATTAAGAAAGTAAATTGCTTTTAAATGGTCTTTGAAAAGTATTTCTTCATGTTGAGGTATCCAAATAGCTGTAAAGTATAGTTGTGAGTGAAAAAGATAAGTACTTCAAGTTGGAAAATGGGTTTAGGAGGAACATTAAGAAAGTAACTTGCTCTGAAATGGTCTTTGAAAAGTATTTCTTGGTGTTGAGGTATCCAAAAGCTGTAAAGTATAGTTGTGGTGAAAAAGATAATTACATCAAGTTGGAAAATGGGTTTAGGATGGTCATTAAGAAAGTAACTTGCTCTGAAATGCTCTTTGAAAAGTATTTCTTGATGTTGAGGTATCCAAATAGCTGTAAAGTATAGTTGTGAGTGAAAAAGATAAGTGCTTCAAGTTGGAAAATGGGTTTAGGAGGGACATTAAGAAATTAACTTGCTCTGAAATGGTCTTTGAAAAGTATTTCTTGGTGTTGAGGTATCCAAAAAGCTGTAAGGTATAGTTGTGGTGAAAAAGATAAGTACTTCAAGTCGGAAAATGGGTTTAGGAGAGACATTAAGAAAGTAACTTGCTCTGAAATGGTCTTTGAAAAGTATTTCTTGGTGTTGAGGTATCCAAAAAGCTGTAAAGTATAGTTGTGGGTGAAAAAGATAAGTACTTCAAGTAGGAAAATGGGTTTAGGAGGGACATTAAGAAAGTAACTTGCTCTGAAATGGTCTTTGAAAAGTATTTATTGATGTTGAGGTATCCAAAAAGCTGTAAAGTATAGTTGTGGGTGAAAAAAATAAGTACTTCAAGTCGGAAAATGGGTTTAGGAGGGGCATTAAGAAAGCAACTTTCTCTGAAATGGTCTTTGAAAAGTATTTCTTGGTGTTGAGGTATCCAAAAAGCTGTAAGGTCTAGTTGTGTTGAAAAAGATAAGTACTTCAAGTTTTAAAATGTGTTTAGGAGGGATATTAAGAAATTAATTATTTCTGAAATGGCCTTTGAAAAGTATTAATTTATGTATATGAAACAAACTTTATAACGTGTCTAGTTTTGGGTTAAATAGATAATAACTAAAATTTTCACACAGGGTGTAGGAGGGACATTAATAAAGTAGCTTGCTCTGAAATGGTCTTTGAAAAGTATTTCTTGGTTTTGAGGCATCCAAAAATCTGTAAAGTATAGTTGTGGGTGAAAAAGATAAGTACTTCAAGTTAGAAAATGGGTTTAGGAGGGACATTAAGAAAGCAACTTGCTCTGAGATGGTCTTTGAAAAGTATTTCTTGGTGTTGAGGTATCCAAAAAGCTGTAAAGTATAGCTGTGGGTGAAAAAGATAAGTGCTTCAAGTTGGAAAATGGGTTTAGAATGAACATTAAGAAAAGAAGTTGCTCTGAAATGGTCTTTGAAAAGTATTTCTTGGTGTTGAGGTATCCTAAATCTGTATAGTTGTGAGTGAAAAAGATAAGTACTTCAAGTTGGAAAAAGGATTTAGGAGTGACATTAAGAAAGTAACTTGCTCTTAAATGGTCTTTGAAAAGTATTTCTTGTTGCTGATGTATCCAAAAAGCTGTATATCATAGTTTTGGGTGAAAAAGGTAATTACTTAAAGTTGGAAAATGGGCTTAGGAGTGTCATTAAGAAAGTAAATTGCTCTGAAATGGTCTTTGAAAAGTATTTCTTCATGATGAGGTATGCAAATAGCTGTAAAGTATAGTTGTGAGTGAAAATGATAGGTACTTCAAGTTGGAAAATGGGTTTAGGAGGGAAATTAAGAAAGTAACTTGCTTTGAAATGCCTTTGAAAAGTATTTCTTGGTGTTGAGGTATCCAAAAAGCTGTAAAGTATAGTTGTGGTGAAAAAGATAAGTACTTCAAGTTGCAAAATGGGTTTAGGAGGGACATTCAGACATTCACTTGCTCCGAAAGGCTCTTTGAAAGGTATTTCTTGGTGTTGAAGTATCCAAAAAGCAGCGAAGTATAGTTTTGGGTGAAAAACATAAGTGCTTCAAGTTATAACATGGGGGGAGTAGGGACATTATGGAAGTCGCTTGCTTTGAAAAGATCTTTGAAAGGTATTTCTTGGTGTTGAGTTATCCTAAAAGCTGTAAAGTATAGTTTTGATGAAAAAGATAAGTACTTCAAGTTGGAAAATGGGTTTAGGTGGGACATTAAGAAAGTAACTTGCTCTGAAATGGTCGTTGAAAAGTATTTCTTGGTGTTGAGGTATCCAAAAAGTTGTAAAGTATAGTTGTGGGTGAAAAAGATAAGTACTTCAAGTTGGAAAATGGGTTTAGGAGGGACATTAAGAAAGTAACTTGCTCTGAAATGGGCGTTGAAAAGTATTTCTTGGTGTTGAGGTATCCAAAAAGCTGTAAAGTATAGTTGTGGGCGAAAAAGATAAGTACTTCAAGTTGGAAAATGGGTTTAGGATGAACATTAAGAAAGTAACTTGCTCTGAAATGCTCTTTGAAAAGTATTTCTTGGTGTTGAGGTATCCAAAAATCAGTATAGTAATGTTGTGGGTGAAAAGGATGGGTACTTCAACTTGTAAAATGGGTTTAGGGACATTAAGAAAATAACTTGTTCTGAAAAGATATAATAAAGCCATAAAAAAGTATTAAAAATTGGGGGCTCAGGGGCCTTTGGGGAGCCCGGGGTCCTTTGGGGGTCTGGGGGGCCCTTTAGGGTCGGGTGGTTCTTTGGGAGCCCGGTGGACCTTTGGGGACTGGGGGAGGGCCTTTGGGGGCCCGAGGAGTGCCTTTGGGGGTCTGGGTGGTCCTTGAGGGCCGATTGGTCCTTTGGGAGCAATGGTGGACCTTTGGGGACCGTGGGAGGGCCTTTGGGGGTCCGGGGGCCCTTTTGGGAGCCTGGTGGTCCTTTGGGAGCCCGTTGGACCTTTGGGGACCGAGGGTGAGCCTTTGGGGGCCAGAGGAGGACCTTTGGGGTTATAGGACCTATAGTTCCATTAAATACAATCTAAATCAACAGTTTTTCTTAAAGGATTTAACTCAAAATAGGTTCTGAACATTTATTTCTAGGCTATGTTGAAATATGAATTGACGTTAAAATTCAATATAATTAGAGTTTCGTATAGTATAAGCATAATCACTTGAAAAGCGATTTGACCATTTTCTGTATTCTTTGTATTTTATTTTTGATTCGGTTATATATTTGAGATATTTGAATAAAATACTTAAGTAATTTGTTACTTAGTAATAAAAATATTGCAACTACTGCTAACAATTCATTGTAGCACCAAGCTCGCTTTATGTCACCACATCTTTGATTGTTCTGTCTAGATCACACTATTAGAGCTACAAGGTCAAAGAGACTCCCTTTCATTTAGCTTTTGCTTTCTTTTGACTGTTTTTGTCCCATTTGGAGCGTCTTCTTCTGTCTTTTACCGGCAAAGACTGTCATATATTTATCTTAAACTCTCTTTCATAATAATGATAAATTTTTTAGATCGGACCACTTTTTTTTCAAAGCTTATTGTTTAATTCCCCGCACCATTTTGTTGTTTCACTTGCCGTCTATAAACATGACCTATAACTCTGTGTGAACTATGTCATATCTGTAATTCTCTATAAGCTGACTCATGCAATTAAACTCTATGCATAATTCTATGAGCTTTTTACCTTGATATGTTGCCGGATAGAACGCTACAGAGAATATAAAATGGAATGGTTCCAAAATTACAGTATTTCGTCTAAATTTAATTTAGTTTAATCAAGACTAGTTAATAAATAACACGCAAAAGAAGTATTTCTTGCAAAATTTATTTTATAATTTAGTATATAAAAATATTTTTTTAATGAAGTGTACTTTTTATAAGAAAAAGAGTAGATTTTAAATGAGGCACTACAAATCTCGAGGATTTTACTGCAGATTCTGTGTTTTTTTTTGTGTTGTGTTTTTTATTTTTTTTTAGTACGATCCTTCCAATGGTACACAACAGTTTTAGATTACAAAAATCTTTCAGATGGTTCAAGGTCTTTTCCAATTTGTTTTGAAAAATTTGTTGTCATATATACTGTTTTCATGATATATTTACTAATAAGATAAGCCTACATAATATTTCTTGTTCTGGAATCGCTTTTAAACGCAGTTTTTATTCAAAACAAGGTTTTATACTTGTAATCATTTTGAAACGGTTACGAAAAAGTGGACTGTGTGATTTTTTTTTTCATTTCGTAGATACAACACTTGTAAATGCGTTCTAAGAATTGAAGGGTCGTGGCCTCAAAGTTTTAAATGATATAAAACCGATCATTGGCTTTTATTTCATCATTTCCGAGTTCCTTCTCAATTCTCAAAGCTCAGAGTCAGGAAAGCAAGATAACAGGAATGGAAAAATTCTGGGTAAAACCAAGACTCGTGTTATGTGAGAACGAAAAATCCCTTCATCAAACAGTTCATGGTAACGAACTCTAAGTAAGGAGCGACGCGGCTCAATAGTAGATGAAGCTCTAAAACAGAGAATTTATGCATGAGTAGACCTATCAAAAGGATCGGCTAATTATGCTGATTCAAAATAAATAAAATTTATCAAGTTTAATGTTAGTAGAGGTCTAAGTTATACTTTGATTGGCTGTATAGGAATTCCCATGTTATTTGCTTGGCTTACGTTCCTTCCCATGCTATTTGCTTGGCTTATGTTCTTCCAGTGCTATTTGCTTGGCTAATGTTCCCTCTCATGCTATTCTAAGGGTTTATATTCCCTCCCATGCTATTCTCAGGGTTTATATTCCCTCCCATGCTATTCTAAGGGTTTATATTCCCTCCCATTCTATTCTTAGGGGTTATGTTCCCTCCCATGCTATTATTAGGGTTTATATTCCCTCCCATGCTATTTGCTTGGCTTATGTTCCCTCCCATGCTATTTGCTTGGCTTATGTTCCCTCCCATGCTATTCTAGGGGTTTATGTTCCCTCCCATGCTATTCTAAGGGTTTATGTTCCCTTCCTATGCTATTCTGGTCCTTTATGTTCCTTCCTATGCTATTCTGGTCCTTTACGTTGCTTCCTATGCTATTGTGGTGTTTTACGTTCCTTCCTATGCTATTGCGTATTTAGGAATTATTTTGATTGACATTTTTGCAAAAAGGGATAAGGAATTCCCAAATTGGACACTATGAACGATATTAATTCATGTTTTGAATAATAGGAGTGTGATTGATTCTAATTAGTGATTGGAAAATTTCTTAAAATGAAATCTCTGAATAAAATACTTTTTTGGGGGAGATGGGTTGATTGTGTACTGTATAATACACAAGTGATGTTTGGATAGTGTTGTCAATTTAAAATAGTTTAGAAATAAAAAAAATTACAAGAAATGGCTGAAAAGTGTTTTGAGGGAGATGGGTTGATTGTGTACTGTATAATACACAAGTGATGTTTGAACAGGGTTGTCAGTTTAAAATAGGGTGTAACGAGGGCTTGATAACTCAGGCAATTTGTTATAAATTTGGGACAACATACATCTATGAAAATGGTTAATGATGATAGAATGACATTGTGAGTTGACCTAGCTCTACCTCTCCAATGTGTTCTGTATAATACACAAGTGGTTTCAAAGTTTTTTGTCTTCTTTTTAAGGAGGAAAATTCCTACAATTACTCTCCTCCTCCAAAGAGAGCTAAGGCTAATGACATTACTCCAATGCAACAAGTGGGGATAACTGGCACTGCTCTGTAGAAATAGTTATTTCCTTCAAAAAATGTCGTTTCCCATCGTGCATTTAAAATGTGCTTCCTTTTCCGATGTAACTAAAAAGGCATCTGTCTTTGTAATTAGAGAAATGCTCCCTTTGTAAAAACATGCATCGCAAGCTTGTGTTATTTTAGAGATTAATGCGTAACTCAAGACACGTTGGCAAAGTTTTTTTTTGTCAAATTAAACGAGAGAATACAAACCCTACAATAGTAAAATACACTTGCTAGAAAACGCAAAGTGAAAATCCCAAGGTTTTGTGTACCAAGAATGGACCAGAGGTACCCTCCCATACATACACGAATGGATATCGCTAGAATATTTTAAGATTCAGATGTTTGTTAATTGAAAGCAATTGATTGCTTTTTGACTCTTGGTATTTTGTGATTTGTCCTGTCGGGAACTGAGGGTTTGGTCTTTTTTTAGTTTAATTTATTTTGCTTTTATAAGTGTGCTGTCTTAAATTTATGGTTTTTTCATATTATAAGTTCTTTTCATATTATAAGGTTTGATGTGTCCGGAACTCATGAATTGGTCTTTTCTGAGTTTGTTTTCATAACTTTTCATGCGTGCTTTGTCTGAATGTTATGGTTTGCTATAGTAAATTTGAGGTTTTTGGACTTTATGTCACTGGAACTGTCTAGAAATAGCCTTTAATAAATGCATTATTCGAAAGTTTTGGTTTCAAATGTTAACTTTTGGTATTTTGCGGTTTGACTCGTCAGAGTATTTGATTTTCTCATTTCTGAGTTTAGTTACTTATTCGATCACAAGCATGTTCTTGAAACTTATGATTTGCTATGTTAATTTTTGGTATTTTGTGTTTTGACTTGCCAGAAACTGATTTTCCGGCCTTTTCCAGCATTGGTTCTCAACCCTTTCATGCCCTCAGTGCAAGGTTTGTAAGTCCTCAGGGCAAGGGTTGTAAGTTAAGCCCTGGTGGTATATAAGGTTTTTATAGAAGGTGTTGTCGTAGAAACTTCAAAAAGGGCTCATACGGTTGAAAATTGAGAGGATTAGTGCCCTTTTTAATATTCCCTTTTTATAATTGGAAAGCAACTAACCCCCCTCCAACGCCCAACATTTCCCCAAACACATCAAATTAAAATGTTGAAATATGTATTTTGTTAAATTTATTAGAAATCTGAAAATTATTTTTTTGATGATAATCCTCCCAGTATCGGAGGTTGACGGTAATAAGTTATGCTCAGGGGGTATATAAATTTTTTATAGAAAACGTGGTCACATAAACTATGGATGGGGCTCATTGGATCGGTAATCAGAAGTTCGAGTGCTATTTTAATCAGTCAAAGTGATCAGAGGGTAGATACCCCCTCCCAAACGTTGTTTTGTCTCTAAATTTATCTAAAATAAATTTATTTGATAGACATTTTATTCAAAACAGCCTAAATGTCATATAACAAAGCCTTTTGGGTCAAAACAAAACCCAAAGCCTAGGGGCAAGGGTCGTAACTTATGCCCAGGGTGTTTTTAAGGTTT
>NW_028297941.1:0-8769 GCF_049724085.1 Artemia sp. Qi Xiang Cuo
CCTCAGTCGTTCTTGGGATACTGCTGAGACGCCTTATTGGGAATTGGCATTATCACAGTATATTTTGATTAATCTTAAGGCAACGTTTAGTTTTTAAACATAATGGGCAAATGGGAGGGTTGGCGTGGGAGGGTGGGAGTGAAAGGGGGATTAGTTGCCCTCCAATCACTTTCGACTATTAAAAGGGCATCAATCTTTTCTATTTTCAATCGAATGAGCTCTTTTCGAAGTTCCCACGACAACTCCTTTGATACGAAGTACCCTGGTCTAAAAAACAACAACAACAAAATAATATATTATACCCACATCGATCTTAACTATAAAAATGTAAAGCCTTCCAATCACTTTCGACTATTAAAAAGGGCACTAGGCCTTTCGATTTCCAGTCGAATGAGCCCTTTTTGAAACACAATGCTTTCTATAAACACCTTATATGCCCCCAGGGCATAAATTACAACCCGTACTCTAAGGTCTGTTAGGGTGGTTGTCATCCTCTAAAACCGAATTTCCAGAACTTTCAACTACGTTAAACAAAATGGCTATCTCAAAATTTTGATTGGATGTGTTTGGGGAAATGGTGGGCGTGAGAGGGGCGGAAGTCGCTCTCCCATCAATTTTAACTATTAAAAATTGCCCTAGCCCTTTCAATTTCCAATCAAATGAACTGTTTTGAAGTTTCTACGGCAAAACTTTCAATAAAAATCTTATACGCCCCCAGGGCATAGATTACAACCCTTGCCTCGAGTGCTGGGGGGGGGTGTCATTCTCAAAGAGCTAATTTCTAGAACTTTCTACTACGTTGAACAAAATGGGTATCTGAAAATTTTGATTGGATGTATTTGAAGGAGTGGTGGGCGTGAAAGGGGGGTTAGTTACCCTCCAATCCCTTTCGACTATTACAAAGGGCACTAGCCTTCTCAAGTTTGAATTGAATGAGCCCCTTTTGAAGTTTTGCAGCAACTCTATCTATAAAAACCTTATAAGCCCCCGGAGCAGAACTTACAACTTTTCCCCTTGGGGCTTTGGGGGGTTTGTCATCCTTAAATACATAATTTTCAGAATTTTCAACTACGTTGAACAAAATGGCTATCTCTAAACTTTGATTAAAAGTTTTTTGGGAAATGGTGGGCGTAAGAGGGGGGTTAATTACTCTCCACTCAGTTTCGACTATTAAAAAAAGCAATTTCAATTTCCAATCAAATGAGCCCTTTTTGAAATTTCTATATAAACTTTATATGCCCCCAGGGCATAACTTACAACCCTTGCACTAAGGGCTCTGAGGGGTTATCAACCTAAAAGACCTAATTTCAAGAACTTTCAACTACGTTGAACAAAATGGATATCTCAAAATTTTGATTAGATGTGTTTGGGAAAATGGTGGGCGTGAGAGGCGCGTTAGTCGCTCTCCAATCACTTTCAACTATTAAAAAAGGCACTAGCCTTTTCAATTTCCAGTTGAATGAGCCCTTTTGAAGTTTCTACGCTTTCAATAAAAACCTTATATGCCCTCAGGGTATAACTTGAAAATCTTGCCCTGAGGGCTGTGGGGGGGGGGTGTCTTCCTTAAAGACCTAATTTCCAAAACTTTCAACTACGTTGAATAAAATGGCTATCTAAAATATTAATTGGATGTGTTTGGAGAAAAGATGGGCGTGAGAGTGGGGTTAGTTGCCCTCAAATCAATTTCGAATATCAGAAAGGGCACTAGCCCTTTGAATTTCCAATCGAATGAGCCCTTTTTCAAGCGTCTACCTTATATGCCCCCTTAAAACCTTATGATTTCAATAAAAACCTTATATGCCCCAAGGGCATAACTTATAATCCTTGCCCTGAAGACTGTGGAGGGAGTGTCCTCCTCAAAGGTATAATTTCCTGACCTTTGAACTGCGTGGAACAAAATGGCTATCTCAAAATCTTTATTGGATGTGTTTGGGGAAATGGTGTGCGTGGAAGGGGTGTTAGTTGCTTTCCAATCACTTTCGATTATCAAAAAGGGCACTAGCCATTTCAATTTCCAATCGAATGAGTCCTTTTTGAAGTTTCTACAACAACGCGTTATATAAAAACCTTATATGCCCCCTGGGCATAATTTACTACCCTTTCCCTGAGGGCTGTGGGGTTGTCATCCTCAAAGACCTAATTTCCAGAACTTTAGACTACGTTGAATAAAATGGCTATCTCAAAGTTTTCATTAGATCTGTTTGGGGAAAAGGTGGGCGTGAGAGGCGGGTTAGTTGCCCTCTAATCACTTTCGACTATTAAAAAGGGCACTAGCCCCTTGAATTTCCAATCGAATGAGTCTTTTTTGAAGTTTCTACGACAACGCCTTCTATAAAAAACCTTATATGCCCCCAGGGCATAACTTACAACCCTTGCCCTAAGGGCTATGGGGGACTGTCCTCAAAAACTTAATTTCTATGTCTCGTTCTCGAGTGTCCCCGTTCTTTACTTAGGCAGTGCGATCGCGCTGCCTATGATTTATACAAGAACTATCTGTATAAACCTTATATGCCCCCAGGGTATAACTTACAACCCTTGCAGTGAGGGCTCTGAGAGGGTTATCATCCTAAAAGACCTAATTTCCAGAAGGTTCAACTACGTTGAATAAAATGGCTGTCTAAAATATTGATTGGATGTGTTTGGAGAAAAGATGGGCATGAGAGGGGGGTTAGTTGCCCTCAAATCAATTTTGACTATTAAAAAGGGCACTAACCCTTTGAATTTCCAATCGAATGAGCCTTTTTTGAAGTTTTTACGACAGCGCCTTCTATAAAAAACCTTATATACCCCCAGGGCATAACTTACAACCCTTGCCCTAAGGGCTGTGGGGGACTGTCCTCAAAAACATAATTTCTATCTGGAAATCAACTACGCTGAACAAAATGGCTACCTCAAAATTTTTATTGGATGTGTTTAGGGAAATGGTGGAAGTGGAAGGGGTGTTAGTCGCCTTTCAATCACTTTCTACCATTAAAAACGGCACAAGCCACTCCAATTCCAATTGAATTAGCCCTTTTGAAGTTTCTACGACAACATCTTCGATACGAAGTGCCCTGCTCTAATGAAAAAAATTAATAAATAATACATTGTGTTAACATCGTTCTTATATGCCCCCAGGGCATAACTTAAAACCCTTGCCCTGAGGGTTGTGGGGGAGTGTCCTCCTCTTTACTTAGTCCCCGTTTCTTGTCTCGTTCTCGAGTGTCCCCGTTCTTTACTTAGGAAGTGCGATCGCGCTGCCTATGATTTATACAACAACTTTCTGTATAAACCTTATATGCCCCCAGGGCATAACTTACAACCCTTGCAGTAAGGGCTCTGAGGGGGTTATCATCCTAAAAGACCTAATTTCGAGAACGTTCAACTACGTTGAATAAAATGGCTATCTAAAATATTGATTGGATGTGTTTTGGAAAATGGTGGGCGTGAGAGCGGCGTTAGTCGCTATTCAATCACTTTGAACTATTAAAAAGGCACTAGCCCTTTCAATTTTCAATTGAATGAGCCCTTTTGAAGTTTCTACGACAACGCTTTGAAGAAAAACTTTATATGCCCCCCAGGGCATAACTTACAACCCTTGCCCTGAAGGCTGTTGGGGGACGGGTTGTCATCTTTAAAGACCCAATTTCTAGAACTCTAAACTACGTTGAATAAAGGGGATGTCTATAAACTTTGATTGGATACTTTTAGGGAAAGGATGGACATGAGAGGGTGGTTAATTTCCCTCCAATCACTTTCGACTGTTAAAAAGGGTACTAGCCCATTCGATTTTCAATTAAATGAGCCCTTTTTCAAGTTTTTACGGTAAAGATTTCAATAAAAGTCTTATATGCCCCCAGGGCATAACTTATAATCCTTGCCCTGAGGGCTGTGGGGGAGTGTCCTCCTCAAAAAGATATTTTCTATCTGCAAATTAACTACGCTGAACAAAATGGCTATCTAAAAATTTCGATTGGATGTGTTTGGGGGAATGATGGGCGTGGGGGGGCTAGTTGCCCTCCAATCACTCTCGACTATTAAAAAGGGCACTAACCCCTCCAATCTTCAGTCGAGTAAGCAATTTTTAATGTTTCTAAGACATCTCCTTGATATGAAGTATGGAGAAAAAAAAGCACATTCTTTACCGAAGACACAATCACGATGAAATTTCCTACGTCGCCGCACTTGCCAGCAAGTTATTGTCTATTCCTGCGACTAGTGTGACCGCAGAAAGACTATTTTTGGTGGTAGGCCTGATAGTGACTATGATAGTGAATTAGAAAATAAATGGCCTCAGTCCACACAGAGTAGATAAGTTGATTTTCATTCACGATAATTGTAGCCACATCCCGCAGTTCTAATTTACTTCTGAAGTTTGCCTGAAGGTGTTTTTTTTCGACGCACTAATATTCAAAGATAAATGATGATATTACGATTTTCGAGGAATAAAAATAATACTAATTTTGATAATTAATTCGGTTAGAAAAACATAGCTCTTAGATATTTCAACTATTTTGCAAGGATTCTGAAATACCACAGCCATTTCATTTTTACCAGATTTCTACTTCTCTTGATGAATAATGAAGATGACCCGCGTCCAGCAAGCGACTCGCTAAGTTTCTACCTCATGAACAGGTAGAATATCATGTAGATAAAAATTAGATTTGAGGAAGACTAAAATCTATTCTATAAATCATACACAACAACTTTCTATATAAACCTAATATGCCCCCAGGGCATAACTTACAACCCTTGCACTGAGGGCTCTGAGGGGGGTTATCATCCTAAAACACCTAAATTTCAGAACTTTAAACTACGTTTAACAAAATAGCTAACTCAACATTTTGATTGGTTGTATTTGGGAAAATGATGGGCGTGAGAGGGGCGTTAGTCACTCTCCAACCACTTTCAACAATTAAAAACGGTACTAGCCCTTTCAATTTCCAATTGAATGAGCCCTTTCGAAGTTTCTACGACAACGCTTTCAATAAAAAATTTATATGCCCCCAGGGCATAACTTACAACCCTTGCACTGAGGGCTCTGAGGGGGTTATCATCCTAAAAGACAAAATTTCCAGAACTTTCAACTACGTTGAACAAAATGGATATATCAAAGTTTTAATTCGATGTGTTTGGGAAAATGGTAGGCATGAGAGGGAAGTTAGTCGCTATCCAATCACTTTCAACTATAAAAGAAGGCACTAGCCCTTTCAATTTCCAATTTAATGAGCCCTTTTGAAGTTTCTACGATAACGCTTTCAATAAAAGTTTTATATGCCCCAAGGGCTGTGGGGGGAGGGGTTTTCATCCTTAAAGACCTAATTTGCAAAACTTTCAACTATGTTGAATAAAATGGCTATCTATAAATTTTGATGGGGCTAGTTGCCCTCCAATCACTTTCGATTATTAAAAAGGGCACTAGCCCTTTGAATTTCCAATCGAATGAGCCCCTTTTGACGTTTCTTAGACAACGCCTTTTATAAAAACCTGATATGCCCCCAGGGCATAACTTAAAACCCTAGCCCTGAGGGTTGTGGGGGAGTGTCCTCCTCAAAAATATATATTCTATCTTGAAATCAACTACGCTGAACAAAATGGCTATCTCAAAATTTTTATTGGATGTGTGGGGGAATGTTGGGCGTGGGGGGGGGGGCTAGTTGCCATCCAATCACTTTCGACTTTAAAAAGAGCACTAGCCCTTTGAATTTCCAATCGAATGAGCCTGTTTTGAAGTTTCTGCGACAACGCCTTCTATAAAAACCTTCTATGCCCCCAGGGCATAACTTAAAACCCTTACCCTGAGGGCTTTGGGGGAGTGTCCTCCTCAAAAATACATTTTCTATCTGGAAATCAGCTACGCTGAACAAAATGGCTATCTCAAAATTTTGATTGGATGTGTTTGGGAGAATGATGGGCTTGGAGGGGGGGCTAGTTGCCCTCCAATCACTTTTGACCATTAAAAAGGGTACTAGCCCTTCGAACTTGCAATTGAATGAGCCTGTTCTGAAGTTTCTACGCCAACGCCTTCAATAAAAACCATAACTTGAAACCCGTGCCCTGGGGGTTCTGGGGGAGTTCTATTCTCAAAAACAAATGTTATTTATGAGTATCAACTACGCTTAACCAAGTGGCTATCTACAAATTGGGATGGGGTGGGTGGGGAAATATTGGGCGTGAGAGGGGGGCTAGTTGCCCTCAAATCCCTTTCGACTATTAAAAAGGGCACTAGACCTTTGAATTTCCAATCGAATGAGCCCTTTTTCAAATTTCTACGACAAAGATTTCAATAAAAACTTATATACCCCCAGGGCATAACTTATAACCCTTGCCCTGAAGATTGTGGGGGGAGTGTCCTGACCAAAGGTATAATTTCCTGAACTTTAACTGCGTGGAACAAAAAGGTCATCTCAAAATTTCGATTGGATGTGTTTGGGGAAATGGTGGGCATGGAAGGGGTGTTAGTTGCCTTCCAATTACTCTCGACCATTAAAAAGGGCAATAGCCATTTCAATTTCTAATCGAATGAGCCCTTTTTGAAGTTTCTACGACAACGAGTTCTATAAAAACTTTATATGCCCCATGGGCATAACTTACAACCCTTGTCCTGAGGGCTGTGAGGGGGTAGTCATCCTCAAAGACCTAATATCCAGAACTTAAAACTACGTTGAACAAAATGGCTATCTCAAAATTTGATTGGATGTGTTTGAGGAAAAGGTAGGCGTGAGAGGGGGGTTATTTACCGTCCAATCACTTTCAACTATTAAAAAGGGCACTAGCCCTTTGAATTTCTAATCGAATGAGCCTTTTTTGAAGTTTTTACGACAGCGCCTTCTATAAAAACCTTATATGCCCCCAGGGCATAACTAACAACCCTTGCCCCGAGGGTTGTGGGGGAGTGTCCTCCTCAAAAACATATTTTTTATCTAGAAATCAACTATGCTGAACAAAATGGCTATCTCAAAATTTTTATTGGATGTTTTTGGGGGAATGATGGGTGGGGGGGGGGGGAGGGCTAGTTGCCCTCCAATCATTCGAATGAGCCATTTTTGAAGTTTCTACGACAACGCCTTCTATAAAAACCTTATATGTCCCCAGGGTAGAACTTAAAACCTTAGCCCTGAGGGTTGTGGGGGAGTGTTCTCATCAAAACATATTTTCTATTTGGAAATTAACTACGCTGAACAAAATGGCATTCTCAAAAGTTTTATTGGATGTTTTTGGGGAAACGATGTTCATGGTGGGGGGCCTAGTTGCCCTCCAATCACTTTCTATTGGAGTGGCACTAGCCACTCCAATTTCCAATCGAATGAGCCCTTTTCGAAGTTTCTACGACAACTCCTTCGATACGACGTGCCAGGGTATGGAGAAAAAAAACATATTATGCCAACATCGTTCTTTACTTAGGCAGTGCTAGCGCGCTGCCTATGAAATTGCTTAAGGGTTGTTCTGGCTGACTGACCGTATTTCAAACAATAGGCTATACGAAAAATGTGGTTCAATACCGCTCTCTAGGGCTATAATGAAAGAAAGGTTGAGGTGGCTAGGGCACGTTGTGCGGATGAAGGATGACAGATTGCCGAAGATTGTTCTTTTCGGCCAACCGTATAGGGCTAAACGGAAATCAGGTCGTCCCCGTCTGGGGTAGGAGGACGTCATAAAGAAAGGTTTAAATGAAATGGGAACTTCGTGGGCGGGTGTAAAGAGGAAGTCTTTTAATAGATTGGGATGGAGGAGGAGCGTGCGTAGCTGTGTTGCCTCAGGCGGCTTGGTGCTGCGGTGAGTTGTTAGTAGTAGTAGTAGTAGTAGTCGTAGAAACATCAGAAAGGGCTCATTCGATTGGGAATTAAAATGGCTAGTACCCTTTTTAAGAGTAGAAAATGATTGGAAGGCGACTAACACCCCTTTCACGCCCACCATTTCCCCAAACACATCCAATCAAAATTTTGAAATACTCATTCTGTTAAGCGTAGTTGACAGATCTGGGCATCACGTCTTATAGGCAGACACTCCCCTCACTGTATACAGGGGCAAAGGTTATATGTTACGCCCTGAGGGCATATATGGTTCTTATGGAATGAATGCTCGTATAAACTTCAGAGAGGGCTCATTTGATTGAAAATAGAAAGTTTTAGTTCACTTTTTAAGCTTCAAAAGATATTGGAGGGTAACCAGCTTCCCCCTTCCCAAATGCATCCAATAAAAATTTTAAGATAGCTATTTTGTTAAAAATAGTTCAAAGATCATATAAAAAAAATTCCGGTGTCGACACAACCCCCAGGGATCGGGGGAAGGCATTGTAAGTTATGCCCTGGGGGCATATATGGGTATTATGGAAGGGATGCTCGTATTAACTTGAAAGAAGGCTCATTTGATCGGAAATTGAAAGTTCTAGTTCTTTTTTTAATAGTCAAAGGAGATTGAAGGGTATCTATCCCCCCCCCGCCACGCCCTTTTGTCCTCAAACCCATCGACCATACAACGAAAACTCCGGGGTTGACATAGCCCCCCAGGGCGCGAGGGCAGGTGTTGTAAGTTATGTCCTGGGGGAATATATGGTTCTTATTAAACGGATGCTCGTAAAAACTTCAGAGATGGCTCCTTTGATTGGAAATAGAAAGTTCTAGCTCAGTTTTTTAGAGTCAAAAGAGATTGGATGGCAACTAGCCCCCCCCCCTTTTCTCGAAATGCATCCAATAAAACTTTTGAGATAGCCGTTAAGTTAAAAATTGCTCAAAAGTCAGATAACAAAAACTCAGGTTTCGTCAAACCCCCCAGGTCAGTAGAAGGACC
>NW_028297942.1:0-8767 GCF_049724085.1 Artemia sp. Qi Xiang Cuo
TTACACCTGATGAGGAGGAGGAGCTTCTCTGCACTTGTTTCTCAGAGGATCTTTTAAGGAGTGGGCCTTCGGATCGCCCGACACTTCGAGTACGTAACGATTTATTTGAGGGGGTGTCTCCTGAGATTGAGTGTGTACCACCCCCTCTCCTAGATATTATAATAGTGGAGGAAGACGAGGAGGTTCAAATAATTGAACCTGAGATAGTGTATCTGAAAACCATTATAAATATTTAGATAACGATAGAATAAATATTTGAATAATGATTTATTTTTATCTTTGATAGAAATCTTGATTTAGTATCGATATAATTCTAAAGGTTTGCCCATAAATAGAGCCCCGTCATGAGTCCTAGATCAATAAAATTCCCAATCGATTACGCAATCAAGTTCTCGGAAATCCACTTTTCCTTCGATTACGCAATCAATTTCTCAGAAATCACAGTGCATGTCCGTTATATATGAAATCTCAAGGGTGAATTGTTATGTAATGGGGAAAATCATATGTAAGCAGGTCTCTGATTGGCTGAGAAGTAGGATGTATCCGACTCGATGATTGGCTGAGAAGGAAGCACGTGATCTAACTGTTTCCGGGAAAGTCATAACATTTGGCAAATTCCTGTTTTTCCATTCTCAGTGAGAAAAACCATAAAACAGACATGAATTGCTGTTGACATCCATAAATGTGACAAAGTCCCTGTTTTTCAAATTCTCACTGACAAAAACCATTAAACATCCATGAAAAACATCAAATAAATCGAACAACACACATAACCATCCAAGAAAACAGACATAAAATTGACAAAATTCCTGTTTTTCAAATTCTCACTTACAAAAACAATAAACCACGTGGTTCTCGTGTCAATATATGGTGTTAAAAAAGTTGTAGGTGGCAGCAGGGGTGAGCAAGCACAAACTATACTGCTGACTCTAGACTGACACTGATTCGTTAGCCATAACCAGAAAAGAAAGAGAACATTTTCGATATCGAAACACTTTTATTGAATAATTACAATCACCACACGAATACAGTGCGAGCATACTCTTAAATACTGTTTATTGTCGTCAAGATGTTTCATAAATTCACTAAAAGAACATTGAAGTCTATTCACATTTGAGCTATCAACTTTAGCGGTGACATTTAATTGATCATCCATATTAAATTTGCTCAAGGATATCACATATCTTGCATATACTGCATCCCATTCCAGACATAGCCGTGATCCTTTCGTGATTTCCACCGCAATGTTTGGTGCTCTTGTACTATTATCATCAACTCCACTATCAACTTCTAATAGGGTAAACATTCCACTCGCCATCGTCAACACACACACAAATCTATATCCAAAATGAGTAATGTCAAAACTGTTCTTCTTCTTCTTCTCACTACTTTGAATTACAGTCAAAGACTAATAACCATCGATCAAAAAAACCCGGTCCTGATAGTTCCACCACTGCGACTAAGTAACAACGCCTCTGAGAGGCTGAGACTGAAGATGTAACCGACTCGCTGATTGGCTGAGAAGGAAACACGTGATCTAACTGTTTCCAGGAAACTCATAAAATTTGGCAAAGTACTGTTGTTCCATTCTCAGTGAGAAAACCATAAAACAGACATGAATTGCTGTTGTCATACTTAAATGTGACAAAGCCCCTGTTTTTCAAATTCTCACTGACAAAATCCATTAAACATCAATTAAAACAATAAAATAAATTGACCAACACACACATAACAATACAAGAAAACAAACATAAATGTGAGAAAATCCATGTTTTTCCAAGTGAGAAACCTCGTGTTTTTTCATTCTCACTGAGAAAACCATTTAAAAGACATGAATTGCTGTTGACATCCTGAAATGTGACAATGTCCATGTTTTTCAAATTCTCACTGACAAAAACCAGTAAAAATCCATGAAAAACATCAAATAAATCGACCAACACACACATAACCATCCAATAAAACATAAATAAAATTGACAAAATTCCTTTTTTTTCAAATTATCACTGACAAAAACCATAAACCACGTGGTTCTCGTGCTAATATATGGTGTTAAAAAAGTTATAGGTGGCAGCAGGGGTGAGGGGTGGGAGTTATAGGGTCACCTCTACTAGGATTCATATCTGGTTCTACCTGTAAGGAGAAAGGGAGAGGCTGGTCCCGAAATTCTTGTAATCACAACACCTAGCAAAAGGAGTTTGAGATCTGGGTTAAAATTTGTGAGAAGTAAAAACATGTGTCGCAGTTTGGTCTTTTGGGCTTACGGGGTATTCAAAGAGAAGGGTCTCTTAATTTATGTAATCAGAATATCTACCGGAAAAGACAGTCAAACCTCAACCAAACTTTGCGGGAAGGTAAAGCTAATGCTTTAATTATGGATTTTGTGAACCCTATATAAACTTTGTACAAGAGAGAGATCCCTAAAACTTAGTCATAAAGAGGTTTAGCAGAAGTATTTTTTAGATCATTATCAAACTTAACTTGGAGGGAAGAGTAAGTTTCCTAGTTACGCCTTTTGGGGTCCACAATTATTTTGGCCAACTCAAATTCTTGTTGTCAGGGTTTGCTGTAAGGAATAATCGGATCTTTATAAAACATGGTGGGAAGTAAGCGCTAAGAAAAACAGAAAAGAAGAAATGAGCGATTAAAAATTTCAGCCAATGAAAACCAGAAAATAATACAAAATTTCGGCTGAGACCTCTATTCTGCTGTCCTTGGAGAAAAAAGCAGTAAAATAAAAAATAGAGTAAAATATTTAAGTCAAAATATTGGATAAAACCTCAATTCAACTATCTATGGTTTTATGGAACATAGAATATAGATTCTGTGGTTTTTCTTCTTGTTGGACTTAGGAGGGCTGAGCAAAGGTCTCGACCGAAGCATTTCAATTACTGTTTGGTTTCCAAAGACTGAAAGTCTTTCTTCACTAGATTTGTTCTGCATTATTTTCTAATGGGCGTGGTCTTAGAACTTATTCACAGTAAGATTAATGTCCTACTAATGACTTTTGGACATTAGGACCAGGTATGAACTAAATGGTTGGAGGAAAAGGAGGAGGGAATCCGTGAAATCATGTCTCCCGACTGATAGAAAGAAGGGTTTGTTGGATCTCAACCAAAGTTAATCAGAAGTAAGGATTCATGCACTATTTCCGCCTTTTAAAACCAGTGACCGATTGAACCTCTTTGGGACAGGATGAGGGGCAACCCTAATCTCTTGTCGTGATCTTTTAGAATGGTTAATGTGATCTTAACCATGCCAGATGGGAGGCTAGGAAAAGGGGTCCCTGGAATCTTGTTGTCTTGCCTATTAGAAGGGGACGTCAGACCCCAGACAAAATTCGTAAGATATAACACATAGTGCCCTACATGTGATTTATGGTACCAGGACCAAATAGAAGCTATTGATGCATTGAACCTCCATAGAGGGTAGGGGGACCCCCTCAATTCTTGACATTATTACAGCATCAAAATACTACTACTAATATTATTATCAACAGATCACTGCAACACCAACCCGTCTCAGGCTGTCATAGCTATGCACGCTCCTGCCTCACTCTAATTTATTCAAAGCTTCATTCTTTACCCCTCCCATGAAGTTCCAATTTTCTTTAAATCCCTCCTTATGACCTCTTCTCGCCCACTCCAAAGCCGAACTGTTTTTCTTTTGGCCCTAGATGGATGGCCAAAAAGTACAATCTTTGGCAATCTGTCATTCTTCATCTGCAAAAGGTGTCTGAGGCATCTCAACCTTTTTTTTTCATTATAGCCCTGGAAATGGGTTCGAAGTGCACTTTTCACCCAACTTATTTTTTGATATTCAGTCAAGCAAACGGTTACCTAAAACTATCCTTAGACAATTCTTCTGTAAGACATTTAATAGATCTTCCTCAGCCTTTCAACGCACCTACGTTTCAGATTCACACTTAAGCACTGTCATGGCCGTGACTTTAAATATTGAAATTTTTGTTCGCAGACTTTTCTTGCTGTTCTTCTAAGCTTTCTTTTTTCCAACTGTGAAAAGAGCCTCCTACGTTTTGGCTATTCTACTTTTTAAGTCTTCACTGGATTCACTATCTTGATTAATAATACTAATCAGATAAGTGAAGCTATTCACTTGATCTATCTTCTCGTTACCCGAACATCACCTCTTCATAGAGGGGCGGGGGGGGGGGGGGGTAATCATGAAAGTATTTCCTATGTGCAAGATTGGAGGTACAAACTAGGTACATGGCTTCCCCGACCTCGTTTTTACACTTTGTCCGGACTTAGCTCGTTAATTTTTGAACTGAATCAAGACTTATGGTAGTTTTTGCACCGTCTCAGAACTAATCTCGTTTTTGCATCAAATCAGGACTGGTCTGGATTTTGATTTCCTTAGCTTTGACTTAAGTAGAAAGGGGGTACCAGCTCGATCCCTCACCCCTGCAGCCATCTACAATTTAGTTTAATGCTGACGGGGCACCATATATGGGCATAGAGTCCCTAGGGAGAACACGTGGTTAATGGGGTCAATAACCTCTTTTTCCAAGGTCGAGTTATTTGTGGGTTTGGCCAAGTTTACGCTCGAGGCGACTGTTATGATTTTCCAGGAATAGGAAAGAGTATTTGTTGTTGTTGTTGTTTTGGGCACGTGCATGCTCGAGGCGAATGTTATGAGTTTACAGAAATAAGAAGCAGTTAGATCAAGTGTGTCCTTCTCATCCATTCAGAGGGCTTGCTTACATATGGTTTTTCCCGTTACATAACAATTCACCCTTGAGATTTCGTATATAACGGGCATGCAATGTGATTAAATTCTCAGAAAGTAAAGTAACCTAACAATGGATAGAACCCTAAATATTATTGATGAGCTTGAAGCCTTGGCAGTCACAATTAGCAATGTTAGTACATTTTTAATTTTTATTTTCAAAATAAAATTATTTTCCTTGGTCACCCTCCAGTATATCTAAGTCCCCCTTCCCCCACAATACAAAACACCTCCATGCTATCTTTATACTCGATAGAAAACATAAAATATGTTCTTTTTACCCTCAAACCCTAACCCCCCCCATTGTTTTACAATGATAATTCTCATAATAGAAATAATTTTCTTTTTAGATAAATTTTGGCTGTTATTTAGTGTGTTTTAATGTGTACACTGACTTCCATCATTTCTTCAGGCATTATGACGCTCTGGTTTTGACATACTGCACTTCCAGCGCGAGGTTAAAATTAGCTGTTACCCTTTTCCTGTGTGTTTACGATTTAGCGGCCAAGTCAAAGGAGCTGTTTATCCGTCAGATTGAAATATTCTTGATTGATCTGCCTTGCGCTTGAATAAATCGCAAGATTAACTCAGGGAGGGGGTCCAGTTTGAATCAAGGATATTTGTTGGGGAAGGGGTTAACTCTGTTAATGGTGTCAAAATAGAAATAAAAAGATACTTGTTTTTACCATAATGGTTTTCGACATCAGTGTTGAACCATTTCTCTTTGACATTTTAGCAATTTTAAATATAGTATATGAATAAAAGGCAGTAATATATATTCTTTATTGATCTGCCTTGCGCTTGAATAAATCGCAAGACTAACTCAATGAGAGGGTAAACCTAGGGTGGCATAAGTTTCCTATTTAGGGGAGGGGGTCAATTTTACATCCAGGAAAATTGTTGGGGAGGGGGTTAGCACTTTTAATAGTGACAAAATAGAAATGAAAAGATAATTTTTTTTACCATAATTGTTTTCGACTTCAGTGTTGAGGGGTTCACGTTTGTATCCAGGATTTTTGTTGGGGAGGGGGTTAGTACTTTTATTAGTGACAAAATATAAAAGAAAAGAGAAGTGTTTTAGGCTTCAGTGTCTAACCATTTCTCTTAGACATTTTAGTGATTTTAACTATAACTTTTGAACAAAAGGCAGTAAGACATATTATTTATTGATCTGCCTGGCGTTTTAAAAAAACGCGATAGTACCACAATGAGAGAGTAAGCCTAGGGTGGCTAAATTTTCCAAAATTGCGGGTGGGGGGGGTATACAAAATTATGGTTAGTGTGGGTTGGGGATATTAATTGTCCTTCTTTAAAAAAGGGGGAAATTATTTCGATACTAACTTTTTTCTCTTCTTTAAGGCACATTGTGAAGAATGTCCTCTGCCACCAAGTAAGAGAGCCAGGGGTAATAATGCGGCCCCTGCGAAGGCGGCAGAGTGTGAAGAATGTCTGCCTCCTCCATCTAAGAAAGCGAGAGAGGACGAGGCAGCCCCCATGAGACCATCCATTATTAAGTATGCTGGCCCTTACACGACCCCAAAACAAGTGTTACCTGCCCAAGCCGCAGCCCAATCTGCGCAGGATTGTGACATCTCTGGTCCATCCACTAGCAGGAAATTCAAAAGTGAATGGGCAGCTTCCTACACGATGGCGAGTCCCGCTCCTGGTAAAGTCGATGCCCCACCAACACAAGGTCCGCCGATAGTACAGCATGCTTCGCCTGGGCCTTCCGGCATTCAAATACACCCGGAATTCGCGAATGTGAGCATTTTTCCTACCTATCTTATAGAAATATATATCTGTTTCTTCCAATGTCTTTTAGTCTTTTCTTTTCACTATTTTTCAACACTGTGTAAAAGTGTATCTCAGAGATATTAAAATATTAACCCCTCACCCCCCACCCGGATTTTGATTGTCTCTGCTCCCCCCCTCCCTCCCTCAGAGATATCTAAATATAATGTAATTTTTTTGGCTTGCTTGTCAAAAGAAACCGCTCTTTTTCTAATCTTTGCTATTTTCTCTGTTCCCCTCACTATTGCTATCTCTTCAATATCTCATAATGATATTTTTAGGTAATTTCTAGTTTACAGCTATCCCTCCACTATGAAACTCAAAATGCTACTTTTCACAATTGAATATTATTGTTTTATGGTAAAGGACAGAGATTATCCAAGTTATCTCTTTGCACATATGGATTCTCATTTGGGCAATATTTTTGACAGCTTACAATTTGCCAAGATTTTAAGGGAGTTAACGGTTTCCCATTTAATTTTTGTTTTTTCCTTATAATACGCATGTAAAATAAAATAGGCCGCTTAAAATAATTAAGCCATTGAGGCAGATAAAGCCCTGTGTTGGTAATTAGAGAGAGAGAAACGACTTAGGGTATAACAACATTTTTTTTTTGACTTTTTTTACCCGGCTGGGCGCCACGGGGGGGGTCGGGACGCGTCCTTGGGCCCACGAATACGCCGGGGGACGCACTGGGGGGACGCGCTGCGGTAAGTGCTGCGGGAAAGCGCCGCGATGGCTGGCTTCCAGGGGGAGCATAAAATATTTGAAATTGAGGGGAGTTGTTTGAACCAAGTCAAATTCTCAATTTTATGTAAAGCGGCGTTTTAGATTGTAAATATATTATATTAATTTTGAAATTTGAACTTTAAGTTGAATAAAACCAAAGCTACTGTGTGCATAATGCTACTACTACTATGCTCTTTTTAAATAATAATACAAATTTAAAAAACGGTAGGGATGATTTTAACACTTTGAAAATAAGCTATTTTTTCATTTATAGGAAAATGAGCCATTGGTCCCTTATTACTTGTCACCGTCATCATCAGCTGGTGAAAGAGAGGAGCTCTCCAACAAAAATTCAACATGGGACGATAACATTTTAGCTGACAGTCAAATACCGTTTAATATTGATGAGTTCTTAGATGAGTTCCTTTTTAAGGTAGATTATAGTGCAGTTGGGCAGGGAGACTTGAGTCAAAATACACTAGAGCTTTTGGAGGATTTTGCAAACGAATTAACTGGGAACCCTCCTCCTCTAGCCTCAGATACCCACCCTACTCCACTTAAACAATTGAAGTAGAACAGTCGCAGACCCCACATAGTGTTTAAATAGGTGGGGGAGGGAGTGTTTATACTCGACACACGGGGTAGGGGGGTAATGACCAATTTACACCATTTCAAGACTTTCAGCTGTCCAGCACAATTTCAAATTCAATAGGTGTCTACTCTGTGACTTTTGTGGACCCTAATAAGTCAAGTAGGTGTTGACCGTTTTTGTTTTATCCTGTAGAAATTGTGACTTACTCTGTATATAAAATTTGTCCACTTCTGTAGAACCACGGTCACGTATTGGGGAGGGATTCAATTAAGGTTTAAAGTGTTTTAAAGGGATTTTATTTAAATTAGGGGAAGAGTGAATTATATTACGATTATATACAGTCCGAGATACGTATGATTTATCCTAATTTAGAAAATTTTGAGGGTGTTTTTTTCGGATTGGGTAGGTCAAATAATAGCGCATCTTGAAAAATTTACCTAAAACGGTAGTGGGGCTTTCGTTTTATTTATTTAATTTTTTATTGTGAATATATTTAACTTTAATCCCTTGTGTATGCTACGCGGGGGGCCGGGGTGGGCAATGAGAGCGAGACAGGTTTAAAATATAATCAAGATCTAGCAGGGTGTCAAGGTGACCAGTGGATCTGTTTTGAACAAGGTCAAAAATTTTTCAATTATGCTTTCCTCATATCAGCAGTCGAGCCTAGAGCACGTGACGCTACCAAGACGAATTTAGAAGATTGGGCTGTACATGGGAAGGAAGGGTCCAATTTCCCCATTGTAGATTTCTCTTGTTTAGAAGGTAAATACCCAGTAACGCTACGATCTATTGATATTTTTGAAAGGGCTAATGCCCATTTAAATATCGGCGTTACTTTGGTTCTGTATGAAACTGAATTTGAAGATGGGGTTTGTTTAAAAAAGAAGGGGGTGGTCTTCCCTGTAAGAG
>NW_028297943.1:0-8734 GCF_049724085.1 Artemia sp. Qi Xiang Cuo
TATATATATGTGTGTGTGAGTTTTCGTGTGTTTGTGTGTGTTAGTTTTGTGTGTGTGTGTAAGTTTTTGTGTGCATGTAAGTTTGTGTGTGAATGTAAGTTTTCGAGTGCTTGTGTTAGTTTTTGTGTGTGTGTGTTTGTGTGTAATTTTTTGTGTGTGTTAGTTTTGTCGTGTGTGTGTATGTTTTATTGTGTGTGTGTGTAAGTTTTGTGTGTGTGTGTGTGTGTGTGTGTGTGTGTGTGCAATTTTTTTTGCGTGTTTGTGTGAGTTTTTTTTTGTGTTGTTGTGTTTTTTTGTGTGTTTGTGTGTGTGTTTTCTTAAGTTTTTTTGTGTGTGTATGTTTGTGCGTGTGTATGTGTTTTTTCATGTGTGTGTTTTGTATTTGTGTGTTTGTGTGTGTGTGTTAGTTTTTGTGCGTGTGTGTGTCAGTTTTTTTTGTGTTCATGTGTAAGTTTTTGTGTATGTGTGTGTGTGTGTGTGTAAGTTTTTGTGTGCATGTAAGTTTTTGTGTGCATGTAATTTTTCGTGTGCAGGTGTCAGTTTTTGTGTGTGTGTGTGTGTGTGTAAGTTTTTGTGTGTGTGTGTGTGTAAGTTTTGGCGTGTGTGTGTGTAAGTTTTGACGTGTGTGTGTAAGTTTTCTTGTGTGTGTGTGTGTGTGTAAGTTTTTGTGCGTGTGTGTAAGTTTTTGTGTGTGTGTAAGTTTTTGTGTGATTGTAAGTTTTTGTGTGCATGTAAGTTTTTGCGTGTGTAAGTTTTTTTGTGTGTGTGTGTGTATTAGTTTGTGTGTGCATGTAAGTTTTCGTGTGCTTTTTTGAGTTTGTGTGTTTGTGTGTGTGTGTGTAAGTTTTTGCGTGTGTGTGTAAGTTTTTAAGTGTGTGTGTTATTTTTCTTGTGTGTGTGTATGTGTAAGTTTTTTTGTGTGTGTGTGTTAGTATTTGTGCGTGTGTTTATGTGTTTTTGTTTGTTTAAGTTTGTTCTTGTGTGTGTGTGTTTTGTTGTGTTCGTTTTTTTTTTCGTGTGTGTGTGTGTGTGTGTGTGTGTATGTTTTGTGTGTGTGTGTGTTTAATTTTTTTTGTGAATGTAATTTTTTTTGTGCATGTAAGTTTTCGTGTGCATGTGTAAGTTTTTGTGTGTGTGTGTGTGTGTGTGTGTAAGTTTTTGTGTGTGTGTGTGTAAGTTTGTGCGTGTGTGTGTAAGTTTTCGTGTGTGTGTGTGTGTAAGTTTTCGTGTGTGTGTGTAAGTTTTCGTGTGTGTGCGTTTATGTTTTGTGTGTGTGTGTAAGTTTTGGTGTCCATGTATGGGGACCGGGGGAGGGCCTTTGGGGCACTGGGCGGGCCTTTGGGGTTCCGGGGGGGCAGTTGGGGGCCTGTAGAACATTTGTGGACCGGTGGAGGGCCTTTGGGACCCCGTTGGTCCTTTGGGAGCTCGATGGGCCTTTGGGGGGCCCGGGGATGGCCTTTGGGGGTCTGGGTGGGCCTTGGGGGGCGCCGGTGGCCCTTTGGGAGCTTGGGGGGACTTTGAGGACCGGGGGCTTCCTTCGGGGTTGGGGTAGGAGGATTGGAACCCTTTGGGGTTGGGTTAGAGGACCTCACAACACTGTTCAAATGAAACTTGTGTATTATAACGACCACAGAGTTTCACCATTAAATTCTCTTCTAAAATCTCTTCAAAAATCATCTTTTAAAATGTCTCTAACTGTTTCGCCGAAATAGTTCCATAACCTGTCTAAAACAGTTTCGCCCAAATAATCCCTAAAAGTAATCCAACGTGTTCCTTTTGTTTTTGGCATCTCTGCGCTAATACATTTCAAATTAATAAGAAACCTGATTCCCGCGCTAAAACAATTCATCGCTAAGATGTTTCTTGGGGAATTGTTTCCATGGCCTTTGGCTATTAATATCCTTTGGAGTTCGACCAAGAGTAGTTTCCGAGGCAATGACATTAATGACTTGGATCTATTCCTGGAGAATCGTTTCTAGGCGAAAATTTTTAAAGTCTGACAGATGATGTCATTGGTTGATTGATCTGTCAAGAAAGGGGAATTAATTTGTTGTTTCTAAGGGGAATTATTGATTCACGATAGGTGAATTGAGGTCGACAGCACAGGTGTTCCACGGTCGATGTTTTTGTTGTTGTAATTGCACGCTCTCAGCGAATGTCAAGGTCGTTGTTGTTGTTGTTGACTTGTTGTTGTTGTGGAAATTTAGGTCATTGACCGATTACGCAATCAATTTCTCGGGAATTCACTTCCCCTTCCAGTCCTAGATCAATAACATTATTCTCGTTAGAATTCAATGCGCATGTGCAACCTTCGTTCTGGAGTTATTACACATAGAAACATCAAATAAATCGACCTTGGAAAAAGAGGTCATTGACCGATTACGCAGTCATTCTCCCTATGGAGGCTATGCCCACATAAGGAGTTCGTTCAGTAGTCAATAAGGCCATTCTACTAACGGAAATATCCCAACCTTTCCTAAAAAAAGGGATTTCCTTTCTTTCCAAAATTTGACATTTCTGGTTCTGAGCTCTACCCGAAATGTCAAATTCTGGAAAATTTTCGGCATCCTGCTA
This sequence comes from Artemia sp. Qi Xiang Cuo, assembly GCF_049724085.1. NCBI lineage: Eukaryota > Metazoa > Arthropoda > Branchiopoda > Anostraca > Artemiidae > Artemia > Artemia sp. Qi Xiang Cuo. The sequence continues at coordinate 2,575 of NW_028297943.1, forward strand.
TTCATATTTTTAGAAGCCGTTTCAGTAATGTGCTTGCTTTCTTTGTCTCAATTTTTTTAGCCTGGGAGACTCCAATCCAGGTTCATGATCATGAATACTCTGTGGGCATGTGCATATGTAACCTTTGCGCGCTGGGATGCAAACCTTTTTCGTATCCCTATGGATGCAGACTTTTTTCTATTCCTTAAGAGGTGGACGTAACCCTTTTTTGCATCCTTGATAGGTGTCCTATCAACCTCACTCTGAAGTAAATGACTCCCTGTCATGACATGTCCGTGACTCCCAGTCACACTAGTATTTTTCTTTCCCTAAATTTATTCCTGGAATAATTATCCCTAGTTGGCCTTGACATATCTATTCTAAAATAGCTGGACTCTCCAAAGTTCAAACATATCTTTGGCTCCCAAATATATGTCTGAGGAGTCCCTCTACATTAAATTAATCAATTCAAATCTCTTTGCCAGCGTTAATAATTCATCTTTGTCGTCTGTGGCTTTAGTTTTTTCATGAACTTTCCTTCCAATTGAAGGGAGAATACCACTTTTAAAAATACTAATAGTTACATCATCTGCTCTTATACCAGCAGAATTTTTTTCATACTCTAGTGCCTTTCTACTAATTTGGGAGTAAAATTGGTGTACCAACTCAGATGGCCTTTGTTTCTCGGAAAAGAATTCTTGTAGTTTTAGCGCAGCTGTTTTTTTTTCATGTAAAAAGGCTTCTTTTGAAAGTCTTTCTAGATGATCTAAATCTCTTATTTTAGTATTATACAACGTGGTACCTGATTCGCAAAAGGCTTATACAAGGCAGATAAGGATTCTGTTGTTAAACTAGCAGCAAACTTTTTCGGAAAAGATGCGCTTAAAGAGACTGTTGAAATCTGTCATAATATTTTTAAAGTGGGAATTCTTACATCTGAGTGTGGCATTTATGGCCGACATTTAGGAATTACTATCAGGCATCTCGGAAGATGATCCTGTTCCACGATTTGCAATTATGGACCATTCAGATGTTTCGGTTTTTCCGAGCGAATCAAATACTATTGTGGCATCAAAATTATATGACTGTGTTTGAATGCTAAATTTACTCGTTGAAAAACAAGAGTCTGCTAGCACAAATATGGATGAACAAAACCGTTTGCGACCGTTGCTTCCTAAGCCAGAAAATGCTACAATTCCTGTCATTTTTAGTAATTTAACTACTAATATGCAGTCTTCCGACCCCACTAAGCAGTGCGAGTTTATCTCAAATTTAGGATGCTTAGACAAAGTCGGCTATGATGAGCAACGTAGAGATAGGTTACTGGTGTTTATGAAGGATAAGGATTCTGCCTCATCAGTGGTAAGTGCCCTACCAACCAGGCTGAAGTAATAGCCCATTGCCCATGGCCGTGACCGTCGTCCTATGCCCAGTGTTACCAAATTTTGAAGAAAACACCCATCGCCGGTCGCCCAAACTTTCAAATTGATTAGAGTGTTGCCAAATTTTGTCTTCTATAGGCTAACCTATTGAACAATTAAAAATACTTTAACACAATTATTTCAGAGCAGAGGAGATTCTAAGGGGTCAGCTATTACTCCAGACTGGTTTATATTACTTCAGAGCGGAGGAAATTCTAAGGAGTATTACTTCAGGCTGGCTTATAACCACCCTGAAGTAATAGCCCATTGCCCTGGTCATCTCCTATGATCGGTTCAGGCTGCTTATAAGGAATTTAAAGTGTTTCTAAGTCATCAAAAGCATTTTTAAGTAATATAGAGCATTTATAAGCAATCTAAAAAGATTATCAGTTATCTAAAGTGTTCATAAGTGATCTAAAACGTTTACAACTGATCAAAAGCACTTGTTAATCGTTCTAAAGCATTTATTTAAATAAAAAAAACAAGTTTTTTTTAACTGAAAGTAAGGAACAACGTTAAAACTTAAATTAATATGCAAATTTTGTTTTAATTATTCATGTACGGTGAGCCAAAATCAAAACCTGCATCAATTCAAAAACGTTCCAAAATACAATAAAAAATAAGTTTTTTTAACTGAAAGTAAGGAACGACGTTAAAGCTTAAAACGAACAGAAATTATTCCATATATGAGAGGGCCTGTCCCCCCCCCTCAACGCCTCGCTCTTTATACTAAAGTTTTTTATTGTTAAAAAAAGAGTTGTGTTAAAGTCAAACTTTAGCGTAAAGAGCGAGGCGTTGAAGAGGGGACAACCCCTTTCATATACAGAATAATTTCTGTTTGTTTTAAGTTTTAACGTCGTTCCTTACTTTCAGTTGATTTTTTTTTTTTTTTTTTGAACGTTTTTGAATTGATGCAGGTTTTGATTTCGGCTCACCGTACATGAATAATTAAAAGAAAATTTACATATTAATTTGACTTTTATTTGGTTAAATGGCTTTCTCGAAACTTGTTTAATTTTATTTACGAACGTTTTCATTAGTAATAAATATACGTAACTTACAAATTAACTTACGTAACGAATTCTATATTCATATATTTTTAATACTTATATTAGGGGGCTCGCCTACTAGTCAATACCTCTCTCTTTAAGCTAAAGTTCGAATTTTGTATCAATTCTTTAAAAATGACCCCTTAATCACAAAGGCCGTTATTTAGAATAAATGGATTTTATGAAAGTACTAAAAAATCTTTGGCTTAAAAATTGAGGTACTGACTAGGGGGTGAACCCAATTATACACGTAGTATTTTTGGTTCGTTTTAAGTTTTGATGTTACTCCTTATTTTCAGTTGGAAAACTTGCTTTTTTATATTTAATTAAATTTAATTTCTGATCTTTTTTTAAATAATGCTGGGAAATCCGGCTCCCCCTTCATAGCAACGTCCCTTCTCCTATGAAAACTTCCTTCATGAAAAGATCCTCCCACATAACCGCCAACCCACCCACCCCCATACTACCAGAAAAAATCCCCCCTGAAAACGTCTGTATACTTCCTAATAACCAATACTATATGTTAACATTGGGCAAAGTTCGTAACTTTTAGCCCTTAAGTAATCTATCTATAGAAATGAGCAGTGCTTGCGTAATTTGTCTTATCTCTAGCATGTACATGAATATACAGTACAGTTTCACATGCACATTGCAAGAAGCGACCAATCCTTTACCTATAAAGTGGCCAAACACGTTTTGAAACTATAGTCGAGATTGTATAAGACAACCAGAGTTGTTTTTTCTATTTATATAAACAGTAAAATAATACTCATGTTACTTACACGTGCACAATGCAAAAAAAGCGAGCAGTACAATCGGGGATTCCCCACAGGTTCTTGAAATCTGGCTTGTTAAACAAGTTTGTTTCAAACTGCAGGTTTTCATGGATGCTACAATCAGAATTGTTTGATTGACATTTGCAAAAAACGGATAAGGGATTCGCGAATTGGACTGTACGAATGATCTGATTTGAATAATAGGGAAAAAAACAGAGCTAGATAACATTTTCGAATTGGATCGTATGAAGATGGAGAAAAAAAAGGGTTAAAGTGATCTTTTTTGCAGTTAAGGTAACCCTGAAGAGCATGTTAATTCATACCTTATTTATTATAAAATTGGAACAATATCAATCTATGCAAATGGTTACCGATGATAAAATGGTCTTATGACTTGACCTAGCTTTACTTCTTCGATGTGTTCTGTATAATACACAAGTGGCGTTTGAACAGTGTTGTCAATTTAAAATAGAGTCTAACGTTATAGTATATTAAAAAGTTGATACTAAGAGAGATGTAAATGGAAAGAAAAGAATTTTAATAACTGATATCTTTAATGCTTTGATGTGTGCTGCAGAATACTCAAGTGGCGTTAGAACAGTTTCGTCATTTTAAAATAGAGTCTAACGTTATAATATACTAAAAAGTTGATACTAAGAGAGATGTAGATTGCAAGAAAGGAATTTTAATAATGTAATTCAGAACAAACCTTAGAAACCTTAGAAACCTTGCAAATCAAGTAGTAAGGTGTATGTGAGTACGAACCATCAAGGATCATAAGCACCAACGACCCTAACCAGCAGAGACATCAACCTCCCAAAGGTCCCCTATCCTCAAACTCGAAGGGCAAACCCTCCCTCCAACTTTTTGCCCCCCCCGCCCTTGTTTTTATTTTTTTTTATTTTTTTGTAATATGATATAATTTTTCAACTTTTTTTACATGTCTTCGAATGAGATGAAATTTACTTGAAATGACAGTAAGGAATTAAATTTCTTTGGAGTACCAAAAAAATTCAACTCTTATGTTGGTGGATTGGATTTCTTTCATTGAAATGAAAGAGTTGGAATATTTCAGTAGTGTTTTGTCGTGGTTTACCTTGTTAAAGTTACATTCATTTGATTTTTCAAAGTTCATTTTGGATTTCCTTCGTTGAAATGCAAGAGTTGCAATATTTCAGTAGTGTTTTGTTATGGTTTACATTGTCACAGTTACATTCTCTTGATTTTTCAAAGTTCAATTTTGAGTTTATTTCGTTGAAATGTGAGAGTTGGAACATTTCAGTAGTGTTTTGTCGTGGCTTACTTTGTCACAGTTACATTCTCTTGATTTTTCAAAGTTCATTTTGGATTTCTTTCGTTGAAATGCAAGAGTTGGAATATTTCAGTACTGTTTTATTGTGGTTTACCTTGTCAAACTTACATCCCCTCTATTTTTCAAAGTTCATTTTGGATTTCTTTCGTTGAAATGCAAGAGTTGGAATATTTCAGTTGTGTTTTGTTATGGTTTACCTTGTCACAGTTGCATTCTATTGATTTTTCAAAGTTCATTTTTGGTATCAGTTTGATTGAATTCTATATCATCAACCCTTTCTCGAATACAGGGGGTAAAATTGACAAAATCTAAGTATCGGATTGATTAAGATCTATATCAACAACCTGTTCTCGAATACATGGGATAAAATTGAAAAAAAAACTAAGCATCAGAGTGAATAAACTTTTTATATCAACATCTATTGTCAGATACATCAAATATAATTGACAAAATCTAAGTATAAGCGTGAATAAATGCATTATCAGCATCATTTGTCGGATATAGCAGTTAAAATTGACATGTTGGATAAAATTGACAAAATCTAAGTGTCAGAGTGAATGATTTTTTTATCAACATCCAATATAATTGACAAAAGTCAGATACATCCAATATAATTGACAAAAGCTAAGTGTTAGAGTGAATAATTTTTTTATCAACATCCTTTGTCAGATGCATCAAATAAAATTGACAAAATCTAAGTATTAGATTGATTAAATGCTTTATCAACATCCTTTGTTAAATATTTTGAATAAAATCTAAGTATCAGAGTGATTAAATTCTTTATCAACATCCCTTGTTCGGATACATGGGATAACATTGACAAAATCTTTGTATCAGAGTAAATAAATGCTTTATCAACATCCTCTAAATGCATTATCAGCATCATTTGTGGGGTATATCGGATAAAATTGACAAAATCTAAGTGTCAGTTTGATTAAATTCTATATCAACAACCCTTTATCGAATTCATGGGATAAAAGTGACAAAACCTATGTATCGGATTGATTAAATTCAATATCAACAACCCTTTCTCGAATACATGGGAAAAAGCTGACAAAATCTAAGTGTTAGTGTGAACAAATTTTTTTTTATCAACATCTTTGGTCAGATACTTCGGATAAAATTGTAAGAATCTAAGTGTCAGAGTGAAAAGTTTTTTTTATCAACATCCTTTGTCAGATACATCAAATAAAATTGACAAAATCTAAATTTCAGAATGAATAAATGCTTTAACAACATCCTTTATCGGATATGTCGGATACAATTGACAAAATCTAACTATCAGAGTGAGTAAATTCTATATGAACATCCTTTTCTCGGGTAAATATGATAAAATTGACAAATTCTAAGTGTTAGAGTAAATAAATTTTTTTTATCAACATCCTTTGCCAGATACATCGGATAAAATTGACACAATCTAAGTATCAAAGTGAATAAATTCATTATCAATAAATTATCATTATCATTATCAAATAAAAAAAATTATTCACTCTAACACTTATATTTTATCAATTTTACTCGATGTATCTGGCAAAGTATGTTGATAAAAAAAATTATTCACTCTGATACTTAGATTTTGTCAATTTTATCCGACATATCCGACAAAGGATGTTGATAATGAAT
>NW_028297944.1:0-8733 GCF_049724085.1 Artemia sp. Qi Xiang Cuo
GCCTCGAGCATGTACATGTCCAAAACAACAACTGCTGTTTTCTATTTCTGGATCATAACATTCGCTGAGAGCGTGCACTTACAACAACAACAACAACATTGACCTTGACAATTGCCTCGGAAACAACAACAAATACTATTTCTGGATCATAACATTCGCTGAGAGCGTGCCAAAAACACACCTGGAGAAAGAGGTCATTGACCCCATTAACCACGTGTTCTCCCTAGGGAGGCTATGCCCATATATGGAGTCCCGTCAGTATTCTATGCCCATATAAGGAGTCCCGTTCGGAGTAGAACCCCCCTCTCTACTGCTGTCTCAAAATTTTAATCGGATGTGTTTCGGGAAATGGTGGGCGTGGAAGGGGTATTAGTTGCTTTTCAATAACTTTCGACTGCTAAAGAGGGCACAAGCCACTCCAATTTCCAATCGAATGATCCCTTTTCGAAGTTTATACGACAATTCCTACGATACGAAGTGCCTTGGTCTAAAAAAACAAAAACAAAAAAACAATATATTGTGCCATCATCGTTCTTTACTTAGGCAGATGACAAAAAGCTCTTATGAAAGTACTAAAAAAACTTTAGCGTAAAGAACGAGGTATTGACTAGGAGGAGAACCCAATCATATACGTAATAGTTTCTGTTCGTTTTAAGTTTTGATGTGGAAAAGTTTTCAGTTGAAAAGTTTTTCAGTTGAAAACTTGTTTTTTTTTAATTTAATTTCTGATCGTTTTTTTAAGTAATACTGGGAAATCTTTTGCCTCTTTCATAACAATGTTCCTTCCCCCATGAAAATTTCCTCCCTGAAAAGATCCTCCCACGTAACCCCTTTTAAATTAAATTTCTCGACCATGCTGAATAAAATGATTATCTCAAAATTTTGATCGGGTGACTTTGAGAAACAAATGAGCATGGGAGGGGGCCTAGTTACCCTCCATTTTTTGTCACTTAAAAAGGGCACTAGTATTTTTAATTTCCATTTGAATGAGCCCTCCCGGGATTTTCTAGGACCACTGGGTCGATACGATCAACCCTGGGAAAAAAAACAGCAAAAAAACAAATAAACACGCATCCGGGATCTTTCTTCTTGCAAAAAAAATACAGAATTTCACATTTTTGAAGTTAGGAGCTTGAAACCTCTAAGGTAGGGTTCTCTGTTGCACTGAATCTGATGGTATTAGTTTCATTTAAGTTATATAACTCACAGGGGGTGTTTCCCCCTTTTTTTAAAAATAGGGCAAATTTTCTCAGGCGCGTAACTTTTGGTGGGTAAGACTAATCTTGAAGAAACTTATATATTTGAAACTGCAAAAAAATATGATTCTCTTGATGTATGTATTGGTATCAAAATTCCGTTTTCTAAAGTTTCGGTTACTATTGAGCCGGGTCGCTCCTTACTTACAGTTCGTTACCACGAACTGTTTGATAAACATTATCTATTATGTTGTCTATGTTAAAGATGCCATAGAAATGTTTTCTAGATTCTTCAGGTTAAATTGGCTAATAATGTTTGGAATCCAACTCCTTCGGTTTTCTGATTTCTTCCGTTTTATATTTTCTGTGGTTTTTGTATATACCTCTATTAAAATCTAAGAGAGTTAGACACAAAACTGCACACACAAAGGAGGGGAGTTACAATATTTTGTGTTTGAATTTCGGCTAAGAGTGTACACAACTTCACCTTTAGGTCTGGGCAAAGTATTTACTTAGATTTTAACTGGATTCAATGGTGAATTAGAATTTGTTAAATTGTGAAGTTTTATCTTTTCTTTTTAAATCTTACAAGCAAGGGAAGAAAGGAAGGCACGGAGTTGATAGTTCCTTACAAGGTAATTTTTTAAGCTACAGAAATTTTATTTTTCTCGCTCTAAATTTTTCTAGCTTAAAGAAGAAATTGATTAAAATTGAAACTCTGAAGTCTGTCTTCAGCAGAAATAATTCTGAAGCGACATTAGTAATTAGAATGCCTACAGTAAAATTAGTTTTCAGTATTAGAATTCAGTAAAATTAGTCGAAGAAAAGACTATAGAACCTTAGACTTGTATTACAACACTTAGACTTGTATTTCAGGTAAAAAAAAAAAACAAAAAAAAAAAAACACACACACACAAACACAAAGGAACACCGCCGAGGTTGTAAATTAGCCTGCCAACAGTATCCGGAAGTAGATAAATGTGGTTTCATATTTCTTGTATACTACTTTTAACCCTATCCGTGAAATAAAATAAGCACCTGGGCCTCAGCATGCGACATAATTCATTCATTTAATCATCATAGCTACAATTCATGCTTTAAGTAGAAAAGGATATACTTTCCTTTATAAACGTGAGACGGTGTCAACAAACGCAAAGAAATGGCTTCCTATTAACTTTAAGATACTACCTACAGGATTTATTGTCCTGAATCAAGACATAGAGTTTCAGTCATTTTAACTTTTTCTGGGGGGTGAAGGTGGGGGTTATTCGTTTCAAAAACCGTCTAGTTTAATCCCCACTGCTGGCGTTGATGCTGTTTCATACAGTCTTTGATGAATATTCTTTCTTTATCTTTTTAACTTTATACCTCAACATATTTTTTTCTTAATTACGGAATTAGTGGCTCCATTTATAGCCATATTAAAGTAAGCCTTGCTTTTCAAATCATAGAAAAGACTAGTTCCTCTTGATCCTACTTAAATAGTTTCCCCCATCCCTGACACGTAGATATTGCTAGAATAATTTCTGTTCGTATGGTTTTCCAAAGGCATAATCTTAATTTACTATAGCGACGAAAAATAGACTGCCTTTCCATTCTTTCCAACACAAACAAGTAGAGTTTTTGGAATTTTTCCGCATGACAGTGGAACTTTAACCTCAAATGAACATTTCGGCCCTATATCCAGGGGCCATTCTCAGTAAAACAACAAACGAAAATATAAAAGAAACTTACATTAAAATACGACCATGTTTTAAATTTTTTTAGTTTAAACGGTTGTCTTAAAAAAAATCCTATTCTCTTCTAGTTGTTTGTGCTTAATTTGCTAATTGATTAAAATTAAGCACATACCCAAGCGATTATATCTGATAAAATCCACTTCTTGGGCAATCCCTAATGGCAAATTATATCTCACCATAAAGGCAGTTTGGCAACTTGGGCACTTGCAAAGTAGAGGAGGGTGTTAGACTGATTATAATCCCCCTTCCGAAAGACCAGAAATATTCGAAACGTCATAATCCAAGCATGGGCACCGGCAGGGGGTAGGGGGCGTGCCCCTGGAAATTTGGGACTATAAAGTAATTATAAGGAAACCAAAGGAAAGAGAGCAGAATAGGGAAAAACCATGAAAAAAAAATGTTTGTTGCCCCATTGTTAGCTGCCTGCCAATAGATTTTGACCCATAATAAGAAAAATATAAGTTCTAATTTGTGACTGAGTAACCCTTAACCAGTTTTCAACATTTTTTCTATATGATTTGGTTAGAGTAAAAAAAAAAACAAAAAAAAATCAAATTCTTCATAGTAGTGAATGGTAAGTAAATAACGATCCTTGTCAATAACGAAAGTATAAGAGCCTAAATATTGATAACATGCAGTCAAAGAATCAGCTTTTTATGGTGATCCCAAATATGTATTTGTTTATTAGTAATTAGTGCAGTTATTTGAACACAAGAAAGTTCGTATAATTTTAGAAAACACAAGGAAAACAACTTAATAAGGGTCAATTTCGGTAAGAATATACTGTCAACTTTTGCTTGCATTGCAAGAGTACCCATGAGCTAAAATATGAAGCCACTATAATCAGAAATGTTTCCCCTGGACGGAATGCTGGGAATTTCTGTATTTTCCCCCTGAACGGATACATTTCTTGGGTTTTATTATTATTATTATTATTTTCCAGCAGTGATGGTATTTATTTAGTTGTCACTTTAAAAAGGATTTTATCTTTTACAGTTATGAAGTATAATTGGTCTCAAATATACTGGCCTTTGGTATTCAAAATTAAACTAAGCATATTGAATTGAAAATTTTCATTTGATTTTGCTAATCTTAGTTTTAATGTTTTACTTCAAACAAACTACTTTGATAATGCGTTACGGTACTTCTTATAAACACTAACACTAAAGGCATTAAATATTTTGATGTTTGATAACCAAGTTTAAAACTGTCTATATTGTTAAAAAATATCCGTCCAACGCTTCGGCATTGCCCAACAGAACTAAATGCAGGGAGTTTATATATTAGTTTTTGTAAGTAGGCTATTGTTTTGTGTATTTTTATAATTAGTTACTTTTTTCCATTTTTATATACTTTTACTTTAATTGACATACTTTTTCCATTGCTTTTAGAAAATTGTTTTGTCTCTAAGCTTCATTAAATAAAAAAAAAAACAATTTTTTTCAACTGGAAGTAAGGAGCAGTATTAAAACTTAAAAAAAATAGAAATTATTACGTATATGACGGGGGTTGCCCCCCTCCTCAACACCTCACTCATCACACTACAGTTTTTTGGCACTTTAACAAAAATTACTTATTGTTCTAATTAATCGACCCTTGTGTTTCAGGAGTCGTTTTTAGAGAAGTGGGTCAACATGTAAACGTTAGGGTAAAGAGTAAGATGTTGAGGAGGTAGCAATCACACTCACATACGTAATATTTTCTGTTCGTTCTAAGTATTAGTTTTGCTCTTTACTATTGAGTTGAAAAAACTTGTATATTTCTGATCGTTTATTAAATAAAGCCAGGATACCTGGCTCAACCTCCACGGAAAAATCCCCCTCCCCATAGAAATATCCTCTGGACAATTCAATCCTGGCGAAAATTTGTCCCGGACAATTACCCTTAACATCTCCACGCGTAAAATTGAATCAGTAAAGAGAAAGCAAGACATGTAAAGAAATTTCGAATATGAATTCTGGCACATTCACTCATTGTAAAATTTCCTCTGAAAATTTCACCCCCTAGAAACAATCCCCTCCATTGAAAATTCTCCCAGCAGAAAATTCGTCCTCCCCTCCCTACCTGAAAAATGTATGCATACTTCCCAATAAGAAATAAAACAATGGGTGAATTTTATAACCTTTTCCCAGGGGCTCTAGGGGGTCATTTTATCTCCAAAGACATAGTTATTGGGCCTTTCAACTATGCTGAACTGAAAAGCTATCTAAAAATTTTGATCGGACGATTTTGGGAAAAAGGGGGCATGGGAAGGAGCCTCTTTGCCCTGCAATATTTTTGGTCACTTAAAAAGGGCACTAAAACTTTTAATTTCCGTTAGAATTAGCCCTCTCTCGACGTTCTAGGCCCAATGGGTCTATACGATCACCCTTGGTTAAAAAACTAGAACTGTTTGATTACCCATCAAAATCCAAACAGAGATCATTGCAATATTGATCGTTTTTTTTTCTGCATTACCAAAAGTATTGTATTCATAAGACTTCCCATTTTCATGAATGTAATTAAACAAATAGAAAAGGTTTCTCAACTAAAATAAGGAGCAAGTTTAAAACTTAAAACAAATATAAATTACACTGTATATAAGGGGGACTGTCCCCTTCCCGACACCTTGCTCATCAAAAAAAAGTTTTTTAATGCTTTGAACATTTTTTTTTCCAATTGTAAATTTCCTTTAAGAATTTGGAAAAAAGCCAAACTTCAAAATGAAGAGAAAGGAGCTAAAGAAGCGAAAGCTCCCCTCACACAAAGAATAATCTGTTCAAATAGGTTTCAAATCTTTTCCTTGTTTTCAGTTGAAAAGCTCTTTTTTTCATTAAATTTCCCATTGTTTTCCAAACCATGCCCAGGCCTAACCAAGATATAATTTGAGGTACCGGTCCCTTAAATCCCTGGTCATTTGCTTTTAAAATGTGTAAATCAATAATTGTACGTCGATTAGTACCGTCCAACGTTTAAATTTGTAATTTCAGTTTTGGATAAAATTTGAATTTACTTGAAAAATTGGCAATGAATAATAATTTTGGTGAAAATTCCTTGTTAATATTACTAATAAAGAATTTTAGTTGGATGAAAAGGAGTATTATTGTTTGTATGGGTGGAAATTCTGTGAGACTTTTGATCTTCTACGTAACTGAAGGCATCACAACCTCTACAATAGGATTTTCTTATCGATAAATACATTATATATATTTGTTTAGATACATTGAAGTACTTCGTATAAATAGAAAAAGAAAATTATTACCATTTAAAATTGCTGAAGTTCCTTAGCAGTATTTGCTACCCCAAGGAGATTTCATGGCGGGGCTGATGATGACCTGCCTTGCCTTTTCCACCTCTGTGCTGGTAGATGGGAATGTAACATATTAGCTGCATAAAGAAGCATTCTAATTAACTCCTACTCCCCCCTTCCTCTCTCAACGTTTATCTGAAGCCTCATGAAGAGTAAGCAGTTTGTCCATCCAAACGTACTTCTGTAGGAATCTATCCTACCCTCACCTAAACATTGACTGACCCCTCCCCCCTCCTTATAGCTGATAAGCAATTACAGATCACCAAACGTAGCCTAATATCATTACAAATAAAGGGAATCAACTTGGTTGAATCCAGCACTACCACCGTGTGGCATTACTTCTTTTGTAACTTGGAAGCCTAAAATATAGTTATTGATACTTTTAAATCAATTAGCTTCTCAGGATTTTAAATTGATTGCAAATTCATCCTCTTCGGGGTAAAGTCGTAGTTTGGTGCCCTAAACCGCCTAAACTGTCACCCAACTGCCACTGCTATTTTGGTGTCTGCCTTCCCCCCTTGAAAATTTTCTACCGGCGCCCTTGAATTCAAGACCTTCTTCCACTCCCATCTCTGAAATCCCTTTTAAGCTCTCATGCCTCGTATAATGATCTGTATTATATCCTACAAAACTTCTTGTTTCTCAATGAAGGTATATGTTCCCTCTAAAACAAGCACTTGCCTTCAGCCGTAACTTGCGACAAGCCTTCAGCCGTAACTTCCACTAAAACGACGAAGTTCTTATACTGTTGTAAAAGCAGTTTTCAGATCTATCCATTCACCGAGCCAGTATTATGATTAAATGAAAAAGAAACCAAGTTTTGTCAACTGAAAATAAAAAGCAATATTAAAACGAACATAAATTATCACGTATATGAGGGGGCTACTCCTCTTCAAAACATCGCTCTTTACGCTAAAATCTTTTAATACTTTTAAAAAAGCTTTTTATTATTCTAATTAAACGGACAGTGTTTCGGGAGTCGTTCTTAAAGAATTGGAACAGAATTCAAACTTTAGCGTAAGGATTGAGGTGTTGAGGAGGAGCAACCCCCTCATATACGCAATAATTTTTGTTCGTTTAAGTCTTAATGTTGCTCCTTACTTTCAGTTGAAAAAACTTGTTTTTTAAAATTTAATTTCTGGTTGTTTTTTAAATAATGCCAGGAAATCTGGCTACACCTCCACGGATAAATCCATCTTTCCCACGAATTTACTCTCTAGACAATTCAGTCCTGGAGAAAATTTACCCTGGACAATTACCCTTAACATCTCAACGCGTAAGATTGAGTCGGCAATGAGAAAGTAAGACGAATGTCGTATAGAAATGCTGGCAAATTACCATAGTGTAAAATTTCCCCTGAAAAATGCACCCCCTAGAAACGTCTCTCCCTATGGAAAACTATCCTCGTGGAAAATTCCACCAGCATAAAATTTCCCCCCTCCGACAAATGTATGCATGCTTCCCATTAACAAATAATATACGTAAACAATGGGCAAATTTTGTAACTTAAAGACCTTTCCCCACGGGCTTCGGAGGGTCAGGATATCTCCTAAGGCATACTTATTTGGCTTTTCAACTATGTTGAACAAAATGGCTGTCTCAAATTTTGATTGGATTATTTTGAGAAAAAAAGGGCGTGGGAGGGGGTCTAGTTGCCCTCCAATTTTTTGGTTACTTAAAACGGACACTAGAACTTTTAATTTCCGTTTGAATGAGCCCTCTTACGATAATCTAGGGCCACTGGGTCGATGCGATCACCCCTGAAATAAAAACAACAACAAAAAAGCAAAAAAAAAAAACAAATAAACACGCATCCTTGATCTTTTTTCTGGCAAAATATACAAAAGTCCACATTTTTTCAGGTAGGAGCTTCAAACCTCGACATTAGGGTTCTCTGATACGCTGAATCTGATGGTGTGATTCCCTCACTTTAAGGGGAGTTTCCCCCTTTTTTCGAAAATCCTGCAAATTTTCTCAGGCCCGTAACCTTTGATGAGTATGACTAAATTTAATGAAACCTACATATTTGAAATCCGCACAAAATTCGATTCTTTTGATATATCTACTATTATCAAAACTCTGTTTTTTAGAGTTTTGGTTACTATTTGGCCGGGTCGTTCCTTACTTACAGATCGTTACCACGAACTGTTTGATATTACTTAGACTTTTTCTTAGAGAAGGATCTGAACTTGCTTAAAAAATAGAAAAATCGTCATTTTAACAACGATTTTCAACCAATTTTTGATGTATTTTTAACCTAAAAAAAACTGTTTACTCTAAATTTAAACATTTAATCTGGTAGATGGATAGAACTGAATCTCAGCTATTGACTGGTAATAAAATTTTCGTCTTTTGTTATTATATTAAAGCCCTAAAAGAGCAGAAAAAGATCATACCAACCATTTCAAAGGGGACAAAAACCAGGGGGGGGGCAATTTCACTTCTATTTTGTAATATGATTAGATGAAAGCGGCTTATTTATTCACAATAGTAGTATTTCCACTTTTAG
>NW_028297945.1:0-8719 GCF_049724085.1 Artemia sp. Qi Xiang Cuo
CTAGTAGAGGTACACTAGCAAAAAAATAAAGGGATTTTATTAGCACCTACTACTAGTAGCAAGTTGTTGCAGCGCCAAGCCTTTTCCGTGAATGGGGTGGGAGGGTGTAAAGAGGGAAGCGTTTAATAGAATAGGATGGAGGAGGAGCGTGCGTAGCTGTGTTGGCGTCGGGTGGCTTGGTGCTGCGTTGAGTTGTTAGTAGTAGTAGCAATAGTTTTTCTGGAACTGAGTTCAAATACTTATTAACAGGGGCGTAATATGATATGGGGCAGGGGGTAACTGCCCCTCTAGAACCAAGTTTACCCCCCAAAACTCAGTTTGTTTGCTAAAAATCTTGTCAAAACTAAGATAAGTCTGCATAATTCAAGGATCTAGAAAAACCGGTCAGTTTCCATTAATATGTCTTTTCCTGTATGTCAAAGTACAGATAATTTTTCAGTTTTCACTGTCATTTTCACCTGAGTTGGGAAAAATGGCTCCAACTTTGTCCCTTCCCCTCCCCCCGGTATTTATCAAAATTGCATCACACTGGTAATCATTCAACAGAATTATACCATAGTCTGTTGATTGTTCATGTCTTGATTCCAAATCAGTTACTTGATTTTTTTATTTGTTTTATTTTAGTCTCGCCGTGCCGAAGGTGTTCAAGGGGGGGGTATTTGCCCCCACTATTTTTTTCTCCTTAATAGTTATAATAATTTTTTTTTGGTTTTTAAGTTTGAAAAATTAAAAAAGTAAACCTATCCCCCCCCCCCTGGGGTTCTTATAAATTTCTTCAATTCAATATTTTATTAAATTTAGAAGCTACGAGAGTCTGTAACTGATTTAAGGACTAGTTTAACATTTTAACAGATCCTTATTTGTATACTCATTTTGAATATGGGTTGATTATTGAGTCGCCTGTGAATTCAGAGCTAAAGTATGGTCACATTGTTCTAACAGTACTCATGGAATCATGTAGGTCTATGCTATGTATTGTCCTGTCCAATCCAACTTTTCGTTAATTGATGCCACTGGCGTAGCCTAAGGAAAGATATTAAATAGGAAAACTAGAAAGACAGCCTAGCATTCTATTCCCCATGCTATATTCTTTTCAGATTTTTTTATTACCCTCATCAGTATGCCCCAGTTAGCTTCCCTCCCCTCAAATGAGTCAGGTAGGCTAGACTAGTTGTAGGCTACACAAAGGTTTCCTGGTTGTATGATCACTTCTTTAAATTTTATTTATTTGGCGTTCCGGATCAACTATTAGCCTACATGCTAAACAAGCGCGCAAAATTCACCCCGAAACCTGTAAAAAATTGTCAGTATAGCCTGGGACAAGATCTGGTCCCTAAGGGGTTATATAATGTAACCATGATAATTGTGACTTAAGTATTGTTGTTCGTAAACTTATAGCAGTTTAAATTACTGACCTAGGAATAAGGTGGGTAAAATTCTAGACAAGCTTCTTTTTCTATCTTGGAAAAGGATCAGGTTCGGAAAATGACTCTGGTGCTGCACTATCTATTCACTCAAAAGTGATTTTACAACAACACAAGAATTCTATGGCCTAGTATAAATTGTCAGATGTTTCCCTCAAATTTTTGAGGATTTCTCCTAAAATTTTGTTAAAACGCTTGGGTCTACAACTGTGTAAGCTTTAAATCCACCCCTGCCTGAGGGGAATTTTCTCCTTATTCCTAGGTCACTTATTTAAACTAATTAAAGAATAAAATATAGAGCCTATTTTAAATTTTTAGTCTAATTGAATTTCAAAATAGCCTATAAGGCAAATTTGGAAAATTAACAACCTTACTGATAAATTTGAAAATCTTATCAGATATAACAGTTATTTCAATAAGTATTCAAAAAATTTTCAAATTTTCTCTTGACAAATGGGCTGGACATTTTCCTTATGATTGTGTGATCTCAATATAACAATTGTGTAAATTTCAGTACTGTCTGCGTTTTCTAAAATTGTAGAAAAAGAGTTGTATAATTGAATATATATATATATATTTTTTGAAGAATCAGAATTGTTGTCAAAGCTTCAATTTGGCTTTCAAATGGGACTTGGAATTCAGCATCCCATGATTATCATTAACCAGTTTGTGAGTGATTGTATTAACAAGGAGAAATTCTTGCAAGCCTGTCGAATAATTTCTGAGACCACACTGGCTAATCATGATAAAACTTAAAATCGCTAAAAAAAGAAAGAAAACAAGGACAATTAACAGCCAGTGAAAAAAATGAAAAATTATGCAAATATTTTATGTTTTATGCACGCATCTTCTTGGACATTCAAAAAGCGTTCAACTCAATTTGTCATTTGATTTGATTTTCTAAGTTTAATAATTCCGGGGTTCGTAGCAAAAGCATTGGATTTAGTAAAATCTTATATTTCTGAGAGAACACAAATTTCTCTAATTAATTATTTTAGTTCTTCTTTCCTTCCACTGTTCTCATCGGTTGGTGTCCCTCAGGGTCCAATTATGGGCCCTCTTTTCTTTCTCATTTATGTTGACGATCTGTGTTTTGCTGCACCCTCAGTTTCTCTAGATACCCAGTTTGCTGATGATACAGCTGCTTCTGTGGGTGTTAAATCTTTAAATGAGCTTCAAATAGATATTTCCCATACATGCAGTCTTTTTTGCAAATATATTGGTGACAATAAACTTGAGCTTAATAAGAAAAAAAACTAAACTTATTGTTATTTTTACAATTGGGTGCAGGTTTCCAAAATCAACTTAACATTTGCGTTATGCTTGAAGACGGTTTACCGTCTATTGAAAGAGTGAGAAGTATTGGTTATCTAGGTGTGGTTATTGACGATAATCTCTCAAATGTCACTTCTTACTTTAAGTTAAAAAAAAACTTTTTTTAATTTAATCAAACAGTTTGTGGTAATAAACTGTAAGTAAGGAGCGACCCGGCTCAATGGTAACCGAAACTCTAGAAAACGGGTTTTTGATACCAATAGATATATCAAAAGAATCAAATTTCAATGCTGATTTCACATATATAAATTTTATCAAGTTTAATGCTACCCATCAACAGTTAAATACCTGCGAACATTTGGCTGATTTTCAAGAAAAGGGGGAAAGACCCACTAATAATTATAGAACCTTAATGAAAATCACATCATCATATTCAGCTTATCAGAGAACCCTACTTGGGAGGTTTCAAGCTCCTATCTACAAAAATGTGGAATTTTCCATTTTTTGCTAGAAGAAAGATCACGGACGCGTGTTTTTTTGTTTGGTTGTTTGTTTGTTTTTTTTGTTTTTTTTTTTCCCAGGGTTTATAGTATCGAACCAATTGAACCAGAAAAAATTGTGAGTGCAAATTTGAAAGGAATATAAAATTTCTATTTCCCTTTTTAATTTACCAAAAAAATGGAGGGCAACTAGGCACCCTCTCACGCTCTTTTTTCCCAAATTCACCCGATGAAAATTTTGAGATAGCCATTTTGTTCAGTATGGTCGAAAATGTAATAAATATGTCTTTTAGGATGACTTAATCCCCGAAGTTCCCAGAGGGAGGGCTAAAAGTTATGAACTTTAACCAATGTTAACATATAGTATTGGTTTTTGGGAAGTATACAGATGTTTTTAGGTGGTTTTTTTGGGGTAGGGGGAGGGAAGGGTGGGGCGGGGGTTATGTTGGAGGATCGGTTCAATAAGGAATAAGTTACGGGGGCAGGGAATTTGCCATGAAGGGGGCACCGGACTTGCCAGCATTATTTATTGGTTATTAGGAAGTATACAACCATTTTCTGGAAGGATTTTTTCTGGAGGGGGGGGGGGGCTAGAGGAGGGGTTACTCTGGAGAATATGTCCGTGGAGGATGTTTCTTTGGGGTAAGGGACATTTCTATGAAGGGGGCGCCGGATTTCCAATCATTATTTAAAAAACAATCAGAAATTTAATAAAAAAAAACAAGTTTTTTCAACTTACATGTAAGAAGGAACATTAGAACTTAAAATGAACAGAAATTATAACGTTCGTGAGGGAATTCTCCGCCCATTCAAACACGCGCTCTTAATACGAAAGTTTTTTTTAGTGCTTTAAAAAGATCTATCTATTGTAATTCAAAGGCCTTTGTGTTCAAAATGCGTGTGAATTAAAATTTTTTTAACTTTTAAAGTAAAGAGCGTCGTATTGATTAAGGGGAGAACCCCCTCATATACGTAATAACATATACGTAATAAAAAAAAACAATAAAAAAACAAGCGATATGGCTCAATAGTAATCGAAACTTTTAAAAACGGAATTTTGATGTCAATAAATGTATCAAAAGAATGTGTTTATAATGCTGATTCTAAATATATAAATTTTATTAAGTTTAGTATTACTCATCAAAGGCTACGAGCCTGAGAAAATTTAATCAATTTTTTAAAGAGGGGGGAACATCCCCTACAAGTGAAAGAATTTTAATGAAAATCACACCGTCAGATTCAGCGTATCAGAAAACCCTATTACATAGGTTTCAAGCTCATATCTACAAAAATCTGCAACTTTGTATTTTTTGCCATAAGAAAAATATACGAATATAGAAGTTAGTTACGTAAGTTAAATTGTAAAGACATCCATTTAGCAAAAGAAAAGTAAAATTTTTATGCAAATAACAGCTGCATTAACTAAAAAACGATCAGACATTAAATTAAAAAAACAAGTTTTTTAAACTGAAAGTAAGGAGCGACATTAAAACTTAAAACGAACAGAAATTATTCCGTATATGAAAGGGGCTGTCCCCTCCTCAACGCCTCGCTCTTTACGCTATTATTTGAAAAAAACTACGTTTTCTAAAGAGTTAAAGAGGCTGAGTTACAAGGTCGAACCTTAAAACGTACAGGGATTAGGAGGCACAGTTGGGGGGCTACCACCCCCCAAACCCCCTGCTTTCGCAGCCTTTTAATTATGTTTAGTATTACTCATCAAAGGCTACGAGCCTGAGAAAATTTACCCAATTTTTTAAAGAGGGTGGAAACATCCCCTACAAGTGAAAGAATTTTAATGAAAATCACACCGTCAGATTCAGCGTATCAGAAAACCCTATTACATAGGTTTCAAGCTCATATCTGCAAAAAATCTGCAACTTTGTATTTTTTTTTTGCCAGAAGATAAATACACGAATATAGAAGTTAGTTACGTAAGTTAATTTGTAAAGACATCCATTTAGCAAAATAAAAGTAAAATTTTGATGCAAATAAAAGCTGCATTAACTAAAAAACGATCAGAAATTAAATAAAAAAAACAAGTTTTTAAACTGAAAGTATGGAGCGACATTAAAACTTAGAACGAACTGAAATTATTCAGTATATGAAAGAGGCTGTCCCCTCCTCAACCCCTCGCTCTTTACACTATTATTTGAAAAAAACTACGTTTTCTAAAGAGTTAAAGAGGCTGAGTTACAAGGTCGAACCTTAAAACGTACAGGGATTAGGAGGCACAGTTGGGGGGCTACCACCCCCAAACCCCCCGCTTTCGCAGCCTTTAAATATAAAAAAAAATTTCTTTAAACTGAAAGTAAGGAGCGACATTAAAACTTAAAAAGAACAGAAATTATTCCGTATATGAAAGAGGCTGTGCCCTCCTCAACGCCTCGCTCTTTACGCTAAAGTTTGACTTTCTCACAACTCTTTTTTTAAACAATAAAAACTTTAGCGTAAAGAGCGAGGCGTTGAGGAGGGCACAGCCTCTTTCATATACGGAATAATTTCTGTTCTTTTTAAGTTTTAATGTCGCTCCTTACTTTCAGTTTAAAGAAATTTTTTTATATTTAAAGGCTGCGAAAGCGGGGGTTTGGGGTAGTAGCCCCAACTGTGCCTCCTAATCCCTGTACGTTTTAAGGTTCGACCTTGTAACTCAGCCTCTTTAACTCTTTAGAAAACGTAGTTTTTTCAAATAATTTCTGCACGTTTTTGTACAGTTTATTACTTATTATTGCTTGACTAACTGTTAGCTGATCGTGTCAGGAGTTAAAGTTGGGGGGCTGCCGCCCCCAAACCCCCCGCTCTTGAACATTCTTGTGTTAAGGCTTTTAATTCCTGAATACTCAAATCACGTCGTACAGGGTGCCTCCTAATCCCTGTACGTTTTAAGGTTCGAACTTGTGACTCAGCCTCTTTAACAGCCCCCCAACTGTGCCTCCTAATCCCTGTACGTTTTAAGGGTCGACCTTGTAACTCAGCCTCTTTAACTCTTTAGAAAACGTAATTTTTTTCAAATAATTTAAAAAAGAAACTGAGTTTCTTTTCAAAGTATATAAAAAAGTTGCTCTGATGGTGAATCGAACCCGAGTTTTCCGCCTGAAAGTCTGAAGTCTCAGCCGCTGGACTATACAAACACAATAGTAATTGTTGTTTAGCAAATAGAAGGTATTTTCGACGCAAGCAAATTCCGAAAAATCTTGATATGTGGTTTTTGGAAAACAGGGAAGGAGTGATCAGATTGAGCTGAAATTTCGACGATAAGCTCCCAGTCCCCAGGACAGCTTATCCTCTAAATTTCAGCCCGATCAGACCACGTTACAGGGGGGGTGGTGGAGGGAAAAATTAACAGGGGCTAATATAGGAAAACAAGTTTTTTCGTAATTGTAAATTCGGGGGATAATTTTTTCGGTCTGAAAATATCAAAAGGCCCTAACAGGTCGAATTCTGCTTCGAATGAGTCCTCATTCAACCTGATCCGTTGCCAACTGTGGCCTGTAGGCGTGGCTAAGAAAAAAAAAAGAGATGAATTTTAAGTGGCTATATTTGGTTTTTTGAAAACAGGGAAGGAGTGATCGGATTGAGCTGAAATTTCGAGGATAAGCTCCCGGGCCCTAGGAAAGCCTAACCTCTAAATTTCAGCCCAATCGGACAACGTTAACGGGGGGCTGTGGTGGGAGGGTCCAAACTTCCGGCCCAGTTTACCCCATGAAGATAAAGTCGGAGGAGGATGAAATTTTGCAAGTTTCTTAGTTTGAGCTTGGGCTACAAAATGCAATTACCGCCGTCTCTCTGCGACCTCTAGGACCTGAAATCGCTTAACATTGTGGTGGGTCGCCTCTTTATAGAGGCACAAGTGTGCCTCCTTGAAAGCTTGACTCTGTCTCACAACTTTATTTTTTAAAACAATAAAAAACTTTAGCGTAAAGAGCGAGGCGTTGGTTTCATATGAGCAATATCACCTAACATTAAATTTTTACTAGATTAAATTTCTCTCAGCTCCTTTCCTGTGAAGAAAATTTCAAACTGAAGGAATTTACCCTGGGTGTTTGACAACTTGGCTTTTGTTTTGATTTTAGACCATCAACAATCGTAACCTAATTTATATTTTAGAATGTTCTAAATTGGGACCAGTTGTACAAGGCCACAGCAGTATGGTCATCAGTTCTATAATTGCTATCGCCGTGTTGGCGATATTCGTTTCATTTACAGTCTTCGGTTGCCTCGTGTGTTTGATTAAAAGGAGGTAAGAGTAGTATTAAACCTTTTGGCTCTCAGGGATCAGCAAGAACAAGAACTACTCAAAACGGGGCTATATTTTGAACTTCCTTTATTGATACTTATCAGTAAGTTCGCGCAGCAACCCGTCTGGGCAAAATTGTGGCTCCTGAAAAAGAATCTCGAGAAATTAGACGTTGTTATTTGATGTTGAGAAATTTAATGTTGTTAAAAATTGATGAATACACCAAAATCTAACTAAAAACAACAGCGTAAACTAAAAACAACAAACGTAGCAAAACAAGAATATTCAAACCAGCAAAACGAAGAGACAAACGCGTTTCTTTCAAGTAGAAATGTGACTTCATCGATTTGTCGTTTTGACACCGCCATGAATAACGGTGTTCTAAGATGTCGGTCCAAAGCATCAATTTTTGCACCATGAAGAAGTAGTAGCTAAAAATAAAAATAAATATTTCAATATATTTGAATAGAAAAACTAATAACTAACGTTTTTTTAACCGATCCCCCTGGCTTAAATCTTTACACCAGATCATTCATCTGGAAAGAATATACAAAGACATAAATGTGCATAGGTTAAAATCTTAAGGTGGATGAAAGGGGCTTTTTCTGTCCCTTTTGATCAAACACAACAACGCAGAATTCCGAATCAATGAAGAATTCCGAAAAAATGCGGCGGTTTTTTGCCGGAAGAACTAACAAAAGCATCAGATCATCAGTGCAGGCGAAAAGCTAACACTGCTTGTTTATCGGGCTAAAGCTGATACCAACCTTCAGGACTTGCGTCCCACCATGTTTGTCACGAAACTGGCTTCTTCGACCTCGTTTGTCCGCCCAGAAAGCTTGCCTCCGACATTGTCAGCTGCGAAGTTTCACTTCTTCAGAGTTTGGTATGGTACGATGTGCTTGCAAGTCAGGTTGTGAAATTAAGCGTTGCAGTTGCAAAAGAACGTCTCTTCGCAACTGTCGTTTCTGTTTGAGTTTCGTCAAGACTATCTAAAGTAATTAATTAAAAACATTTTGTAAGGGATTCTTTAAGGTTCCAGCAAAAGTAACTGAGTAAGTCCCAGGAAAATTCAGAAGGATATATGTAACAGAATCGTGTTATTGAGGCAACTTCGCACAGCTCGTCAAAAGGCACAGCTAGGACACCAGCTCTTAATTCTTAAAAAGTATCTGAAATCTGATCACTTTTTGTTGTAGGATGAGGATGAATTTGTCAGAGCATCTCAAACACCTAATTTTTGTGGGCTTTCAAATGGTAACAATTTAGGGATTTCCCCTTCG
>NW_028297946.1:0-8714 GCF_049724085.1 Artemia sp. Qi Xiang Cuo
CCATGAAGATCAAAAGTTTCACTTTATTTATAATTTTTCTTAAATTCAGTTCTGATTTTTCTCAAAGAGATGAAAAATTTAAAGTTCTGTTCCAAATTTTTCATAGAAGATAGAAAAAGTTATACATTGATTGTGAATATTCACACACACACACACAATTCATCTATATATTCATTGATGATATTGTCTGCTAAAGTTCTTTTTATTCTGCCTGCGATTTCACTGTCTATTCTAACATTATTTTTAAATAGATATCAGTTTTGGCACATTGACATGATATGATTTATGATGTTGATGCAGATGTATGTATGTCTTCTTTTTCCTTTTGCTTTCATTCGAATGCTAACACCGGAAGGATTGCGATAAGATCTATCAACGGCTAACATGCTAACAGAACCAAGAGCTAGAAGTTGCCCCTCTTCATCAAATATTATTTTTAAGTTGTTATTCTCTTTGACTACTAATTTCTCTGGGAATGTTACTCTCGCATATCCACCCCGTATGTGATGAAAATTCTTGGGTACACAAAAAGAAATTGACTCCCCTTTGTCATAAAAACGCATGCAAACAGTGCCAATGAGATCTCCAGTTGAACTCGCTTTATAGTTCAGTTCTTTATCCTTGCCAGCATTCAACACGACAATGATATTTTCATGTGCACATACTTTCCTCGAATAATTCATGTTCACTTTTTACAAATATGAATTGTGTGTTGATTCTTCCACTGCATAAAAAATACTGATTTAATGCATGCAATAAACTCGGTAGTGTCGATAACCTGCCATAGAGTACCAGTGGAAAAGCCGCGTCGTGTCCATACACAAGCACAGAGTATGACTGGTAGAGCCGTAAGCATATTTTATATATTTTTAAAATAGATAAAAAGTAAAAAAAATATACCATGTTAAAAAATTAAAGAAAGTATTTACGAATTGGGGAGGGGACTCTTTGAGGTTGGAAAATGGGTTTAGGAATGACATTATTAATGTAACTTGTTCATAAAATATATAATAAAGCCATAAAAAATTTTTAAAAAAATGGAGCGGGGACTCTTTGGGGGGCCCGGGGAGGGTGTTTGGGGGACCCTTGGGGGAGGGTGCCCTTCTGTGTCTCAATGCACAAAAAATATTAAAAAAATGGGGAGGGGGGAGGGGAGGGGAGGGAGGAGGGGAGGGGAGGGGAGGGGGAGGGGAGGGGGAGGGGAGGGGAGGGGTAGGGGGGTTGTGAGGAGGGGGGAGGAGAGAGGGAGGGGAGGGTGGGGTGCCCTTTGGGAGCCTGGGGGACCTTTGGGGACCGGTGGGGGGCCTTTGGGGGTCCTGGGGGCCGGTTGAGAGCCTGGGGGACATTTGGAGACCGGGTGAAGGTCTTTGGGACCCCGGTGGTCTTTTGGGAGCTCGGTGTGCCTTTGGGGGCCCCGGGGTGGGCCTTTGAGGGTCTGGGGAGCCCTTTGGGAGCCTGGGGGGCCTTTGGGGACCGGGGGACCTTTGAGGACCAGGGGGGGCCTTTGGGGTCCGGGGTGCCCTTTGGGGGTCCGGGGGGCCCTTTGAGGACCAGAGGAGGGCCTTTGAGGGTCTGAGGAGGGCGTTTGGAGGGGGGGCTCTTTGGGAGCTGGGGGTCCCTTGGAGGCCGGGGGGCTTCCGTGGGGGTTGGGGTTGGGGGATCGCAACCCTTTGGGGTTGGGGTAGAGGACCTCACGACACTGTTCAAATGAAACTTGTGTATTATAACGACCACAGAGTTTCACCCTCAAATTCACTTCTAAAACCTTTCCTAAAATCTTCTTTCAAAATGTCTCTAACTGTTTCGCGGAAATAATCCCATAAAATGGATAAAACGGTTACGCCCAAATAAATCCTAAACATAATTTCAGCGTGTTCCTTTTGTTTGGCATCTCTGCGCTAACGCATTTCAAATTTCTAGGAAACCCTTTCCTACGTTAATCTCTTCATCTCATAAATTTTCCTAGCTAAACTATTAGGGTTTTGCTAGAATATCAATTTATCTCTCCGACTTAAAGCTCCGTGAAGCCGTATTTAAAAATAGAATTTCTATCTCTTTAGACTCCTGCATAAGTCCAAGATAACAAGTGATGTCAATTATAATTCCTGACACTAAAGATCAATGAAGCCCTATTTAAAAATAAAATATTAATTTTTCTCTCTGACCTAAAGAATGTTTATCCCTCAGACCTAAGATTAAAGAAGCCTTAATGTTTCTTAATTCCCCCTTCGTGAATCAATAATTTCCCTAGCGATTATGTAAATCAAGTTCACAGGTGCTACTCGTGACAGGACCACGTGGTTTATGGTTTTCCAAGTGTGAAAGTTCCTGTTTTTTCATTCTCACTGAGAAAACCATAAAACAGACATGAATTGCTGTTGACATCCATGAAAGTGAGAAAGTTTCTGTTTTTTCATTCTCACTGAGAAAACCATGTAACAGACATGAATTGCTGTTGTCATCCATGAAAACATCCATAAATGTGACAAAGTTCCTGTTTTTCAAATTCTCACTGAGAAAACCATAAACCACGTGGTTATGTCACGACCTCCTGACCCCTCTCTACTAATGTAGGAGTTTTTTTTTAAATAGAAACCTATGACTACTCCACAACCAGATAGTGCAGTATACCTTTCTCTGTAGCTTTGTGTGCACCAGCTCCCATCAGCTATAACGCACGTCTCTACCTCTCCACTAGGATGAATTTTCTCGCCTGTTTCGAGCGCCATTCTACGCTTAGTTTTGCCGTTATCGATAAGATATTCATGTAGAGTTTTGTCCGGTTCTGCACCAATTTCTTTTTCATATTTTGTAAAGATTTGCTGGGATGGGGCATTTATCCCTATCGTAGAAAAAAGTTCTTGAACCCGGGCATGAGTCATACTTCCATTTATCGCACCAATCACAGCCTCCTTGTTCAAATTTACTGTTCCGGCTTCGATTTTTTGCTTCTTCCTCGTCGTGGTAATAGCGCCATAATTCTTTCTTTTGCGCTATTTGTCTATAGATTGCTCTAGGTTTTTTTTTACTTCTTTGAGGTGCGACAGGCTTTTCAGTGTGAATTGTAGTTTCCTCATGGAATGACTCGCATTTGAAGATGAGCCTAGAGCGTAATCCAGCTCTGTATTCTTTAGTAAACATATTTTAGAGATTAAGGTGATGTCTTGGCACCTGTAAAAAAAAAAAAAAAAAAAAAAAAAAAAAAAAAAAAAAAAACTTAAAAAAGGAAGAAAAAATATATGATAAAAATCTTGTTGTAATTGGCGAAGATTAAGCAGTAGCATTTGAGTATCACTAAGAATAGGTAGAAGATTGCAGATGAAAGTGCCACAGTGAATCAATAAAATCAAATTATATTAAATTAAATAAATAAAGGATTCTGAATAGACTATGGAAGCCTCTGATTTGCAATTAAAAGGTAAACAAACTAGAAAAAAAATGCTCTAAAATAATCTTGCAAAAAATAAAGATATCCCAGACAACTGTTTCACCATAAAAGTATGTAGTTGTAGCTCACTAAAAGATATCATATAGTTCAAACGGAAGAAGCAACTTTTTGTCTTGAGAGCCTAATAAGCGCTCCACAATATAGGATTAATTTGTCGACCGGCAACTACCGTCGGAACTTACTTTTATTTTGGGAAAGGAAAGGGCCCACCGACCTCTCGAGACCCGTAAATGGGGGGGTGCAGGGGAGGGGGGCATTTGCCCTCCTTCCTCTGATTGTAGAAAAAAATTGTTTTTAGTCCTAATTCTTCTTAATTTACCCAATTGTATTGCATTTACCACTTTGCTTGCTGAAATAGCCTGGCGTTTTTCAACATCCGATAGTTCTGAGCCCATTCTATTGGTCAAGTTTTGGGTTCTTAGGCTTCTAAGTTAATTTTGGATTTAAAAAACATACCCCATTTCGAAATTGAATTGGAAAAATGTATCTTTGCCAACCAAATTGCAGACTTCGAAGCTCCTAGCACTTTCTAAATAAGAATTCGCATCTTAAAAATAAGCATCTAGTAAATAGAAGCTAGTCTCAAAGTAAGCAAAATAAAATAAATATACATGTGTTCATTTCTTATTTAAGATGTGCCTCTCAAGGGTTTAAATCAGGCCTGTCATTTGGGGAGGTGGACTGCCCCCACCCTGAGTTTTTCGATTTATTTTGACGCAAAACATCCTTAAAGTAATGCTGCAAGAATCTTGCAATTTCCATCCATCTTTGGTAATCTTTCTATCTCTCGATCCTTGGCTTGTTTGGTTTCTTTTCAGACTGCTGTCAGTTTCTTGTAGTGCTAGTAGAGTTGCTCGTCTGAATTTGCTTGCGCCCCCGTACCAAACAGGTTTTTCTAGTAGTTACAGGTCATCGCACTCTTTGCCAAGAGGACCGTGTGGTCTTTTTGGTGATATGATCTGGTTAAGTGGGTCTAATCTGGTTTGGTTTGCTATTGCGAGAGGACTCAAGCGATTTCTTTCTTTGTCATGAGATTTACGTAATTAATTAAACCTGTATTATAAAACCAGCGTGTCTTATTTCGTTGTAATGCAATTATTTTTTGTATATACAAAAAGGGGTAATGAGATATGCGAGCATTTGCAAAAAGGGGTAATTAATGTTGAAAAGGGTAATTACTTCTTTAGTTTACGAGATTTGCGAATTTTTTGCGAAAAGATCTCAGTTACATACGGATTCGGTTACACGGGGATTAGTTAAATGGGAGTCTAGTTGCATGGGGAGTTCAGGAGCACGAGGGGGTCAGTTGCATGGAGGAGTTCAGAAGCTTGGGATTCAGTTACATGGGGTCGGTGGTCATTATAATATACAAGTTCTATTTGAAAAGTGTTGTGAGATCCCCTACCACACCCCCCAAGGACGCCGATCCCTCCCATCCCAACCCGTGTATTAGCGAAGTTACTCTGTGGTCATTTCATCTTTGGTATTATTTGATTAATTGACTGTTTGATCAATGACAATAACGTTTGATAGATTTTTTTATGTGAAATACTCTAGTTTCTTTTCTTAGTTTTGAGAACATTTTGGAAGAAACTAAATTTCAGTTGGGAGGGGGGGGGGGGGGCGGAGGGGGCAAAATGAGGTCTGGGGTGAAAATTTGGTCTGAGAGAGGCAATTGTCCCCTCTGTCCCATAGGAAATTACGCTCCCCAACCCAGCCCCTTGCCACTTACTGACAGGGGTGAATCCGGGGAGAGGGTTAAAAGTTCTAGTGCCCTGTTTAAGCGACCAAAAAACTGAAGGGGCAACTAAGCTCCATTCAATGCTCAATTTTCCCAAAGTTATAGGGGTCGTGTGTGTCTCTTTGGGCTATGTGTATCTCTTTGGGAGCGTTTGAATCTTTTGGTTACTAAAGTATTATATTTTTATCATGTTTTAGGATATTCGATTAGGATTAACTTAACTTCATTCCCTGAGTGTTGTCGGGGGTAACACGTAAGTACCAAATTTTGAGTTCACTGCAAGGGATTGTCCACAAGGAGAATTTTCCATGGGGAGGGAATTTTCCAGGAGGTGAATTGCTACAAGTTTCGTCCACTAGCCTGAACGATGGAAATTCAATAGCTCAGAATTGGGGTCGTAGTCCACCAGCCTGAACGGTGGAAATTCACTAGCTCAGAATTGGAGTCTTAGTCCACCAGCCTGAATGGTTGAAATTCACTAGCTCAGAATTGAGGTCTTAGTCAGAGTCTTAGTCCACCAGCCTGAATGGTTGAAATTCACTAGCTCAGAATTGGGGTCTTAGTCAGCGTTCAGATTGGAGCGTTAGGGTCCAACTATCAGGGATTTTTTTTTTAAATACCTGAATGCTAACCGATGGAAATGAACACGATTGGGAACCCATTGTTAAAATGGAAAAAACAAAAAAAAAAAAAAAATATATTGTTGATATGTGTGTAGAGCATGGCATGGTTACCGCTAGGGCAACAGTCTAACCGTTAACGGTTTTAGATATCCGTGAATAAGTTCTAAAGCGAGAGTGGAAGTTGGGACAAAGTTCTAGTGCCCTGTTTAAGCGACCAAAAAAACTGAAGGGGCAACTAAGCTCCATTCAATGCTCAATTTCCCCAAAGTTATAGGGGTCGTGTGTGTCTCTTTGGGCTATGTGTATCTCTTTGGGAGCGTTGAATCTTTTGGTTACTAAAGTATTATATTTTTATCATGTTTTACGATATTCGATTAGGATTAACTTAAATTCATTCCCTGAGTGTTGTCGAGGGTAACACGTAAGTACCAAATTTTGATGTCACCGCAGGGGATTTTCAACACGGAGAATTTTCCCTGGGGAGGGAATTTTCCAGGAGGTGAATTGCTACAAGTTTCGTCCACGAGCCTGAACGATTGAAAGTCACGAGCTTAGAAGTGGGGTATGAGTCACCTAGCCTTAAATTGTGATCGGAAAGAGCACATAAGATGGGTAATATTAACCATTACTTACGTGTTTTAAGTATGGCTATATGTCCGCTTTATAAGAGTTGTGTGAAGCAATTCTTATAATTTACTAATGTTTTATTAGCGCCGAGTAGGTGTATATTTAAATCCTTACGTGAGTTGGGCCGGGAGTAACACGTAAGTACCAAATTTTGAGTTCACTGCAGGGGATTTTCCACAAGGAGAATTTTCCATGGGAGGGAATTTTCCAGGAGGTATCGTTTTCTAAATAATGCCAGTAAATCTGGCCCCCATCTCCACGGAAAAATCCCTCCCTCCCCCTTCAAAAAAAAAAAATGTATGTTCATTTTGGGTTTCATTTATTTATCGATGCGGATTTGTGACAATCTGTTAATACATTTAAGCAATAAATATCTTTAAGCTTAACCCGCCCTTGTTCTTTAGAATAGTTCTATTGTAAGCAAGTAACAAACTCTTTCCTGAAGTCATTATTCAAATCCTTACTTTGATTCTGAATTTTCTTAATTAAAATGAAATAAGTTATTGATCAATTATATTTTCCCAAAATAATATCAAAATTTTCCACTTCATTTAAAAAAAAAAAAAAAGTTAGTCTAAAGTTGATGGTGAGTCGGGGGGTTACTCTCTGACCTTTCTAATATTCTCAATAATCAAAGGTTCAAATGCAAGAACTTATTGATTTTCTTTAATTTATATAAAAATATCATATCTATCGTGATGAAAACCACAAAGTAATGTATATTTTTTACATGTTCTACACTTATATGTTGATTCATATCGATGTATATCTCTCCATATCAAAAACCAGTTCCGCTGCTTACACCAATAGCATCTATCGTCTTTGACTATATCGTCAGGGTTATGGGGATAGTACAATCCTCCTTAGGGTTTCATTACAGAACTCTGAAAGTAAAAGTATATTAAATTATTAAGAAGCCTATTTCCTTCATATGAATACTTTTCATTTTAAACTTAAAATATGCTAAATTATTGATTTTCATTCTAAATTATTTTATTTAAAAATTTGGAAAAAAAAAACCAACTTCACAATAAATAGTAACAAGTTAAGGATGATACATACTTTTTATCTTTTACATAATTAAATAAAAAAAAAAAATGATATATTTGAAATCAGCATAAAAATATGTTTCTATTGATGTATCCATGGATATCAAAATTCCAAAAGAATTATTTCGTTTAAACTTCTATAAAGTTAAGTTAACATGTTTATCTCCAATCCCCACTCAAGAATTTTGATCTGTAAGATCTGAGAAAAACTGGTTTGTAATTGCATTCAGCATATGCGATAGAATTGACTATGGTACGAAAAGAGCTCATAAAACTGCAGTGTCTATAAAAAAGGCTGAATTACAAAATCAAAATTAAATTGCATTTACTACTTTTCATTTAAACTAATACAGTTTCTATAAAAAAATTGAAATTATTTCGTTTAAACTTCTATAAATTTAAGTTAAGATGTTTATCTCCAATCCCCACTCAAGAATTTTGATCTGTAAGATCTGAGAAAAACTGGTTTGTAATTGCATTCAGCATATGCGATAGAATTGACTATGGTACGAAAAGAACTCATAAAACAGCAGTTTCTATAAAAAAGGCTGAATTACAAAATCAAAATTAAATTGCATTTACTACTTTTCATTTAAACTAATACACTTTTTCTAAAAAAAATTGAAATTATTTCGTTTAAACTTCTATAAATTTAAGTTAAGATGTTTATCTCCAACCCCCACTCAAGAATTTTGATCTGTAAGATCTGAGAAAAACCGGTTTGTAATTGCATTCATCATATGCAATAGAATTGACTATGGTACTAAAATAACTCTTAAAACTGCATTTTATATAAAAAAAGGCTGAATTACAAAATCAAAATTAAATTGAATTTACTACTTTTCATTTAAACTAATAAAGTTTCTATAAAAAAAATTGAAATTATTTCGTTTAATCTTCTATAAATTTAAGTTAACATGTTTATCTCCAACCACCACTCAAGAATTTTCATCTGTAAGATCTGAGAAACACTGGTTTGTAATTGCATTCATCATATGCGATAGAATTGACTATGGTACGAAAAAAACTGCAGTTTCTATAAAAAAAAAAGGCTGAATTACAAAATCAAAATTAAATTGCATTTACTACTTTTCATTTAAACTAATACAGTTTCTATAAAAAATTGAAATTATTTCGTTTAAACATCTATAAAGTTAAGTTAAGATGTTTATCTCCAATCCCCACTCAAGAATTTTGATCTGTAAGATCTGAGAAAAACTGGTTTG
>NW_028297947.1:0-8710 GCF_049724085.1 Artemia sp. Qi Xiang Cuo
TTTGTAACAAAAAGTACTCCATTAGAACTGCCTTGTCCGAAACCCCTATATAGAAAACTTTCTGTTCCTTGGCTTGAACAGCAAGGGAAATATTTTGGCTTGAAAATCAAGAAAAGTGACAGCAACTACAGCATTCTGCCTAAACGGCATCTTTTTTTTTTCTTTTTTTTCCAAGCAAGATAGCTTGGCACTGGAAAATCGTAGAGTTTTTCAATGGCTCATTTTAAAGGAAATTAAAGGGTTAAACCTTTTGTATTTAAATCAAACTATTCTTAAAATAGAATCATTTTTTTACGAAAAACTGTATATTTCATGTTAAAGATTGATCAATGACGTCATAATCGTAGGATGTAGCCATGTGGTCTCTCACTATTCCAATGAAGAAAAAGCCATAGGCTTTTTCCTGTTTGTAATTTTTTTATTTAAATATTAATAGGGTTAAAAACCTTTTGTAATTAAAAAAAATTTTATATAAAGGATCGATACTGTAAATTAGAATTTCATGGTTTTATTGATAGCTGAATTACAAACTAAAAGAATTCAACCCAAGATAGTCTTGAAATGTCAATGTCATTTAAATGAAAATGTCATAGAAATCTCTGCAAATATGAGTCCACTGACATTGAAATGTGTCAGATACTTTTTTGCAAAATTTCCAAGATGAAAGAAGATTCATCAATGGATTTCCTTGTAGAATTGATCCGGGTTGCAGCGGTAGCTAGCAACCTAGTAAGAGACGATCACGTCCAATGTTAAGAAATATAAAAACCTATAACTCCTATAAAAAAATTCAGATCAAACCAGGAAGTATACCATTAGAACTGCCTTGTCTCCAAAACCCCTATATAGGAAACTTTCTGTTATTTTACTTTAATTAATTAAAAAATCTTTTTCTACAAAATAAGTTTTTCAAAGGAAAGTAAAGAACTGCATTAAAAAAAAATGAGCAAAAATAAAATAAAATAATCTAGCAAGCTCGAAACTACCACAAATCAGCATCGATAAATAAATGAAACCTAAAACGAACAGAAATTAAAATAAATAACAGAGTCAAACTCAAAACGAACAGAAATTAACATAACTTGGGCGCAAAACCCCTATGCCTTCCCAAGGCCAGAACAAAATTTGCACTTTACTGAAAAAATACAAATGAATGTTCATTGTCAGTTTAATAAACATATACTGATATTTAGTAATCAAAATTTTAAAATTATTTGATTTATTAAATTTATAAAAGTAAAAATCTTTATTTTTTTTCAGTAAAGTGCAAATTTTGTTCTGGCCTTGGGAAGGCATAAGGGTTTTGCACCCAACTTATGTTAATTTCTGCTCGTTTTGAGTTTGACTCGGTTATTTATTTTAATTTCTGTTCGTTTTGGGTTTCATTTATGGGTTTCATTTATTTTATGAGTGTCCTCCTCAAAAACATATTTTCTGTCTGGAAATCAACTAGCCTACGCTTAACAAAATGGTTATCTCAAAATTTTGATTGGATGTGTTTGTGTGAATGATGGACGTGGGGGGGGGGGGGCTAATTGCCCTCCAATCACTTTCAACTATAAAAAAGGGCACTAGCCCTTTTAATTCCAATCAATTGCGCCCCCTTTGAAGTTTCTATGACAACGCCTTCTATAAAAACCTTATATACCCCAGGACATAACTTAAAACCCTTGCACTGAGGGTTGTTGGGGAGTATCCTTCTCAAAAACATATTTTCTATCTGGAAATCAACTACGCTGAACAAAATGGCTATCTCAAAACTTAAATTGGATGTGTTTGGGAGAATGATGGGCATGGGGGAGAGGCTAGTTCCCCTCCAATGACTTTTGACTATTAAGAAGGGAACTAGCCCTTTGAATTTCCAATCGAATGAGCCTGTTTTGAAGTTTCTATGACAGCGCCTTCTATAAAAGCCTTATATGCCCCAAGGGCATAGCTTAAAACTCTTGCCCTGAGGGTTGTGGGGGAGAGTCCTCCTCAAAAACCTATTTTCTATCTGGAAATCAACTACGTTGATCAAAATGGCTATCTCACAATTTTGATTGCATGTATTTGGGGGTAAAATGGGCTTCGGGGGGGGGGGGCTAGTCACCCTCCAATCACTTTCGACTATAAAAAGGACGATATCCCTTTGCATATACAATTGAATTAGCCTTTTTTGAAGTCTCTATGACAACATCTTCTATACAATCCTGATATGCCCCCATGGTATTAACTCAAATTTATTACCTAGAAGTGGTAGGGGTGTGCTTTCCTCAAAAGCATATTTTCTATATTGAAGTCCGAACCCCTGTATAGTAAACTTTCTGTCATTTGGCTTGAACAGCAAGGGAAATATATCGGCTTCAAAATCAAGAAAAGTGGCAGCTACTACAGCATTCTGCCTAAACGGCATCTTTTTTTCTTTCTTTTTTTTCACAGATAGATTGGCACTGGAACATCATAGAGAGTTGTTCAATGGCTCATTTTAAACGAAATTAATTGGGTTAAAAACCTTTTATAACTAAAACAAATTATTTTTAAAACAGAATATATTTTTCCACTAAAAACTGCATTTTGATATCTTTTCATACTGCAGTCTTTTCAAAGATTAAATAAAAAAAACAAGTTTTTTTTTAACGACTTGCGTCATTTGGCTTGCTGTTCAAGCCAAATGACGGAAATTCAAAGGGCACTAGCCCTTTGAATTTCCAATTGAATGAGCCTGTTTTGAAGCTTCTACGACAACGCCTTCAATAAAAACCTTATATATGCCCCCAGGGCATAACTTAAAACCCTTGCCCTGAGGGTTGTGGGGGAGTGTCCTCCTCAAAAACACATTTTCTATCTTGGAATCAACTACGCTGAACAAAATGGCTATCTCAAAATTCTGATTGGATGTGTTTGAAGGAATGATAGGTGTGGGGGGGGTAGTTTCCCTCCAATCACTCTCGACAATTAAAAAGGGCACTAGCCCTTTGAATTTCCAATCGAATGAGCCTGTTTTTAAGCTTCTACGACAACGCCTTCAATAAAAACCTTATATGCCCCCAGGGCATAACTTAAAACCCTTGCCTTGAGGGTTGTGGGGGAGTGTCCTCCTCAAAAACACATTTTCTATCTGGAAATCAACTACGCTGAACAAAAGGGCTATCTCAAAATTTCGATTGGATGTGTTTAGGGGAATGATTGGCGTGAGGGGGGGGGAGCTAGTTGCCCTCCAATCACTTTCGACTATTAAAAAGGTCACTAGAACTCGCGATTTCCAATCGAATGAGCCCCTTTTGAAGTCTCTACGACCCCTTCTATATGAAGTGCCCTGCTTTAAAGAAAAAAAAAATAAACTGTACATTGTGTCAACATTGATCTTATATGCCCTCAGGGCATAACTTAAAACCCTTGCCTCGAGGGTTGTGGGGGAGTGTCCTCCTCAAAAAGATATTTTCTATCTGGAAATCAACTACGCTGAATAAAATGGCTATCTCAAAATTTTGATTGGATGTGTTTGGGGGAGTGATGGGCGTGGGGGGGGGGCTAGGTGCCCTCCAATTACTTTCGACTATTAAAAAGGGCACTAGCCACTCCCATTTCCAATCGAATGAGCCCTTTTCGAAGTTTCTACGACAACTCCTTCGATACGAAGTGCCCGGGTATGGAGAAAAAAAAACAACAAAAAAAACACATTGTGCCCACATCGTTCTTTACTTAGGCAGCGCTAGCGCGCTGCCTATGATAGCAAGGGAAATATATTGGGTTGAAAATCAAGAAAAGTGACAGCTACTGCAACATTCTGCCCAAACGGCATCTTTTTTTCTTTTTTTCTCTTTTCTTCTTTTCCACAGATAGCTTGGCTCTCGAATATCGTAGAGAGTTGTTCAATAGCTCATTTTAAAGGAAATTACTAGATTTAGTGCCATTTACAATTTATTATTTTATTTTAAATCAAATTAATTTTTCCACTAAAATCTGCAAATTGCCAATCTTGCTGAATGACGTCATAATTGTAGGTAGTAACCACATATGAAGTAATATCCGGGTTACAGTGGTAGCTAGCAACCTAGTAAGAGACGATCACGTCCAATGTTAAGAAATATAAAAACCCATAACTCCTAAACAAAGAGTCAGATCAAAACAAAAAGTACACCATTAGAACCGCCGTGTCCGAACCCCTGTATAGTAAACTTTCTGTCATTTGGCTTGAACAGCAAGGGAAATATATCGGCTTCAAAATCAAGAAAAGTGGCAGCTACTACAGCATTCTGCCTAAACGGCATCTTTTTTTCTTTCTTTTTTTTCACAGATAGATTGGCACTGGAACATCATAGAGAGTTGTTCAATGGCTCATTTTAAACGAAATTAATTGGGTTAAAAACCTTTTATAACTAAAACAAATTATTTTTAAAACAGAATATATTTTTCCACTAAAAACTGCATTTTGATATCTTTTCATACTGCAGTCTTTTCAAAGATTAAATAAAAAAAAACAAGTTTTTTTTAACGACTTGCGTCATTTGGCTTGCTGTTCAAGCCAAATGACGGAAATTCAAAGGGCACTAGCCCTTTGAATTTCCAATTGAATGAGCCTGTTTTGAAGCTTCTACGACAACGCCTTCAATAAAAACCTTATATATGCCCCCAGGGCATAACTTAAAACCCTTGCCCTGAGGGTTGTGGGGGAGTGTCCTCCTCAAAAACACATTTTCTATCTTGAAATCAACTACGCTGAACAAAATGGCTATCTCAAAATTTTGATTGGATGTGTTTGAAGGAATGATAGGTGTGGGGGGGGGGGGGTAGTTTCCCTCCAATCACTCTCGACAATTAAAAGGGCACTAGCCCTTTGAATTTCCAATCGAATGAGCCTGTTTTGAAGCTTCTACGACAACGCCTTCTATAAAAACCTTATATATGCCCCCAGGGCATAACTTAAAGCCCTTGCCCTGAGGGTTGTGGGGGAGTGTCCTCCTCAAAAACATATTTTCTATCTTGAAATCAACTACGCTGAACAAAATGGCTATCTCAAAATTCTGATTGGATGTGTTTGAAGGAATGATAGGTGTGGGGGGGGGGGGTAGTTTCCCTCCAATCACTCTCGACAATTAAAAAGGGCACTAGCCCTTTGAATTTCCAATCGAATGAGCCTATTTTTAAGCTTCTACGACAACGCCTTCAATAAAAACCTTATATATGCCCCCAGGGCATAACTTAAAACCCTTGTCCTGAGGGTTGTGGGGGAGTTTCTTCCTCAAAAACCCATTTACTATCTGGAAATCAACTACGCCGAACAAAATGGCTATCTCAAAATGTTAACTAGATGTGTTCGGAGGAATGATTAGCGTGAGCGGGGGCTAGGTACGTTCCAATCAATTTTGACCGTTGAGAAGGGCACTAGAATTCTTAATTTCTATTCGATCGTGCCCCTTTTGAAGTCTCTACTGCGACTTTTTCTGTAAAAA
Source organism: Artemia sp. Qi Xiang Cuo (assembly GCF_049724085.1). Lineage (NCBI taxonomy): Eukaryota > Metazoa > Arthropoda > Branchiopoda > Anostraca > Artemiidae > Artemia > Artemia sp. Qi Xiang Cuo. Next base: position 5,436 of record NW_028297947.1, read on the forward strand.
ATTTACTACTTTAAAGAAAAAAAAAATGAACTGTACAGTGTGTTAGAATTGTTCTTATCTGCCCTCAGGGCATAATTTAAAACTCTTGCCCCGAGAGTTGTGGGGGAGTGTCTGCCTCAAAAAGATATTTTCTATCTGGAAATCAACTACGCTGAATAAAATGGCTATCTCAAAATTTTGATTGGATGTGTTTGGGGGAATGATGGGCGTGGGGGGGGGGCTAGGTGCCCTCCAATTACTTTCGACTATTAAAAAGGGCACTAGCCACTCCAATTTCCAATTGAATGATCCCTTTTCGAATCTTCTATGACAACTTCTTCGATACGAAGTACCCGGGTATGGAGGAAAAAAAAACAACAAAAAAAACACATTGTGCCCACATCGTTCTTTACTTAGGCAGCGCTCTCGCGCTGCCTATGATAGCAAGGGAAATATATTGGGTTGAAAATCAAGAAAAGTGACAGCTACTGCAACATTCTGCCCAAACGGCATCTTTTTTTCTTTTTTTCTCTTTTCTTCTTTTCTACAGATAACTTGGCTCTCGAATATCTCATTTTAAATGCTCAATGCTAGTTCAATAGCTCATTTTAAAGGAAATTACTAGATTTAGTGCCATTTGCAATTTATTATTTTATTTTAAATCAAATCAATTTTTCCACTAAAATCTGCAAATTGCCAATCTTGATGAATGACGTCATAATTGTAGGTAGTAACCATACATGAAGTAATATCCGGGTTGCAGCGGTAGCTAGCAACCTAGTAAGAGACGATCACGTCCAATGTTAAGAAATATAAAAACCCATAACTCCTAAACAAAGAGCCAGACAAAAACAAACAGTACACCATTAGAACCGCCGTGTCCGAACCCCTGTATAGTAAACTTTCTGTCATTTGGCTTGAACAGCAAGGGAAATATATCGGCTTCAAAATCAAGAAAAGTGGCAGCTACTACAGCATTCTGCCTAAACGGCATCATTTTTTCTTTTTTTTTTCTTTTCCAAAGATAGTTTGGAAATGGAACATCATAGAGAGTTGTTCAATGGCTCATTTAAACAAAATTAATTTGGTTAAAAATCTTTTATAACTAAAACAAATTATTTTTAAAACAGAATATATTTTTCCACTAAAAACTGCATTTTGATATCTTTTCATACTGCAGTCTTTTCAAAGATTAAATAAAAAAAACAAGTTTTTTTTAACTAAAAGTAAGGAACGACGTTAAATCTTAAAACGAACAGAAATTATTCCGTATATGAAAGGAGCTGTCCCCTCCTCAACGCCTCGCTCTTTACGCTAAAGTTTTTTATTGCTTAAAAGAAATAAGAGTTGTGAGAAAGTAAAACTTTAGTTTAAAGAACGAGGTGCTGAGGAAGGGACAGTCCATTCCATATACGAGATAATTTCTGTTCGTCTTATGTTTCAACGTCGCTCCTTACTTTCAGTTAAAAAAAAACTTGTTTTTTTATTTAATTTTTGAACGTTTTTGAATTAATGCAGGTTTTGATTTTGGCTCACCGTACATGAACAATTAAAACAAAAATTGAACATTAATTTTACTTTTATTTGGTTAAATGGCTTTCTCGAAACCTGTTTAATTTTATTAATGAACGTTGTCATTACTAATAAATATATGTAACTTACAAATTAACTTACGTAACGTACTTCTATATTCATATATTTTAATACGGATATTAGGGGGCTCGCCTACTAGTGAATACCTCGCTCTTTAAGCTAAAGTTCGAATTTTGTTCTAATTCTTTAAAAATGACCCCTTAATCACAAAGGCCGTTATTTAGAATAAATAGCTCTTATGAAAGTACTAAAAAATCTTTGGCTTAAAGAGCGAAGTACTGACTAGGGGGTGAGCCCAATCATACACTTAATATTTTCTATTCGTTTTGAGTTTTGATGTTACTCCTTATTTTCAGTTGGAAAACTTGTTTTTTTTTTATATTTAATTTCTGAAAACTGATTGCTTCAAAATAACTTACAACCCTTGCCTGAGGGGTTTGGAGGGTTTGTCCTCCTCAAAATCATAATTTCCAGAACTTTCAACAACATTGAACAAAATGGCTATCTCAAAATTTTAATTAAATGTGTTTGGGGAAATAATGGGCGAGAGAGGGGGGTTAGTTGCTCTCCATTCACTTTTGACTATAAAAAAGGGCACTCACCCTTTAAATGTCCGACTAAATGAGCCCTTTTTTAAGTTTCTACGACAACACTTTCTATAAAAACCTTATATTTCCCAGGGTATAACTTACAACCCTTGCCCTGAGAACTTTTATTTCCAGAACTTTTAACTACGTTAAACAAAATGAATACCTCAAAAAAGGGCACTAGCCCTTTGAATTTCCAATCAAAAGAGCCCTTTTTGAAGTTTCTACAACAACGCTTTCTATAAAAACCTTATGTGCCCCCAGGTCATAACTTACTACCCTTGCCCTGAGGACTGTAGGGGGTTATCATCCTCAAAGACCTAATTTCCAGAACTTTCAACTACGTTGAACAACATGGATATCTCAAAATTTTGATTGTATGTGTTTGGGAAAATGGTGGGCGTGAGAGGGGTTAGTTGCCCTCTAATTACTTTCGACTATTAAAAAGGCCACTAGCCATTTCAATTTCCAATCGGATGATCCCTTTTTGAAGTTTCTACGACAACGCTTTCTATAAAAACCGTGTATTCCCCCAGGGCATAACTTAAAACCCTTGCCCTGAGCACTGTGGGGGGGGGGGAGGTATCATCCTCAAACCACCTAAATTCCAAAACTTTCAACTACGTTGAACAAAATGGCAATCTAAAAATTTTGATTGGATGTGTTTGGGGGAAAGGTGGGGGTTAGTTGCCCACCAATCACTTTCGACTGTTATAAAGGGCACTAGCCCTTTGAATTTCCATTCGAATAAGACTTTTTTCAAGTTTCTACGACAAAGCTTTCAATAAAAATCGTATATGCCCCCAGGGCATAACTTACAACCCTTATCCAGAGGGCTGTGGGGGGAGTGTCTTCCTCAAAGATATAATTTCCTGATCTTTCAAATACGTAGAACCAAATGACTACCTCAAAATTTTGATTGGAGGTTTTTGGATAAATGTTGGGCGTGGAAGGGGTGTTAGTTGCCCTCCAATTACTTTGGACTATTAAAAAGGGCACTAGCCCTTTGAATTTCCAATCGAATGAGCCGTTTTTAAAGTTTCTACGACAAATCTTTGTATAAAACCTTATATGCCCCCAGGACATAACTTACAACCCTTGCCCTGAGGGCTTGCG
>NW_028297948.1:0-8701 GCF_049724085.1 Artemia sp. Qi Xiang Cuo
ACTGAAATATTCCAACTCTTGCATTTCAACGAAAGAAATTCAAAATGAACTTTGAAAAATCAAGAAAATGTAACTGTGACAAGGTAAACCACAACCAAACACTACTGAAATATTCCAACTCTTGCATCTCAACGAAAACAATTCGAAATGAACTTTGAAAAATCAAGAATATTTAACTGTGAAACGTTAAAACATATCAAAACACTAGTGATATAGTCCATATAGTTATTAAATACTTATGCATATCAAAATGAAAAATTATAATTCACGAAATGTATTTGTTATAATTTACACCATAACCTAGCACTGGTGAAATAGTCCAAATAATGAATTTCAATGTGAACAGACCGGCAAAAGTATTGAAAAATTAAGAGATTGTAATTCTGATAAGGTAAACCATGACCAAACACTACTGAAATATTCCAACTCTTGCATTTCAACGAAAGAAATTCAAAATGAACTTTGAAAAATCAAGAAAATGTAACTGTGACAAGGTAAACCACAACCAAACACTACTGAAATATTCCAACTCTTGCATTTCAACGAAAGAAATTCAAAATGAACTTTGAAAAATCAAGAAAATGTAACTGTGACAAGGTAAACCACAACCAAACACTACTGAAATATTCCAACTCTTGCATTTCAACGAAAGAAATTCAAAATGAACTTTGAAAAATCAAGAAAATGTAACTGTGACAAGGTAAACCACAACCAAACACTACTGAAATATTCCAACTCTTGCATTTCAACGAAAGAAATTCAAAATGAACTTTGAAAAATCAAGAAAATGTAACTGTGACAAGGTAAACCACAACCAAACACTACTGAAATATTCCAACTCTTGCATTTCAACGAAAGAAATTCAAAATGAACTTTGAAAAATCAAGAAAATGTAACTGTGACAAGGTAAACCACAACCAAACACTACTGAAATATTCCAACTCTTGCATTTCAACGAAAGAAATTCAAAATGAACTTTGAAAAATCAAGAAAATGTAACTGTGACAAGGTAAACCACAACCAAACACTACTGAAATATTCCAACTCTTTCATCTCAATGAAATCAATTCAAAATGATATTTGAAAAAACAAGAATATGTAACTTTTAAAAGGGAAACCACGCTAAAACACGTCTTACTTTTACCATTATTGATATAAAATGTTAGATATAAAATATTAAAATTTTAATATCAATAGAATTGTTCAGTTTCACTTAAAACCACAACCTACTACAACTGTAGTAGTCCAACTATAGCTATTCTACGTAGGAAAATTGGAATGAGCAGTGAAAAATAGTTGACATGGAACTGAGTCACGGTAATCAACTACCTAACTAAAAAGAAAAAAAAAATATATAGCAATACAGCGATAGAAATACAAAATATACTAAGACAATCCATTAATATGTACGTTTGACACGGTAAACGACTACCAAACATTACTGAAATATTCCAACTCTTACTCTTCAATTAAAAAAATTCAAAATAAACCTTTGAAAAATCAGGAAAATGTAACTATGACAAGGTAAACCACATCCAAATACTACTGAAATATTCCAACTCTTGCATTTCAACTAAAGAAATTCAAAATGAACTTTGAAAAATTATGAAACTCTAACTGTGACAAGGTAAACCACAACAAAACACTACTGAAAAATTCCAACTCTTGCATTTCAATAAAAGAAGTTCAAAATGAGCATTGAAAAATTCAGAAAATGTACCTGTGACAAGGTAATCCACAACCAAACACTACTGAAATATTCCAACTCTTGCATTTCAATTATAGAAATTCAAAATGAACTTCGAAAAATCAAGAGAATGTAAGTGTGACAAGGTAAACCACAACGGAACACAACTGAAATATTCCAACTAATGCAATGCAACGAAAGAAATTCAAAATGAACTTTTAACAATCAAGAAAATGTAACTGTGACAAGGTAAACCACAACCAAACACTACTGAAATATTCCATCTCTTGCATTTCAACGAAAGAAATTCAGAATGAAATTTGAAAAATCAAGAAAATGTAAATGTGACAATCAAAACAACAAAAAAACACAAATTAAATATTAAAACTATATAATTTCAAAGAAGAAATTCAAAATTAACTTTGAAAAATTAAGAAAATGTAACTTTGACAAGGTAAACCACAACGAAACACTACTAAAATATTCCAACTCTTGCATTTCAACAAACGAAATTCGAAATGAACTTTGAAAAATCAAGAAAATGTAACTGTGACACGGTAAACCACTACTAATCTCTACTGAAATATTCCAACTATTGCATTTAAAGGAAAGAAATTCGAAATGAACTTTTTAGAATCAAGAAAATGTAAATTTGGCAAGGTAAACAAAAACAAAACACTACTGAAAAATTCCAACTCTTGCGTTTCAAGGAAAGAAATTCAAAATGAACTTTGAAAAATCAAGAAAATGTAACTGTGACACGGTCAACAACAACCAAACACTACTGAAATATTCCAACTCTTGCATTTCAACGAAAGAAATTCAAAATGAACTTTGAAAAATCAAGAAAATGTAACTGTGACAAGGTAAACCACGACCAAACACTACTGAAATATTCCAACTCTTGCATTTCAATGAAAAAAATTCAAAATGAACTTTGAAAAATCAAGAAAATGTAACTGTGACAAGTTAAACCACTACCAAACACTAGTGAAATATTACAACTCTTGCATTTCAACGAAGGAAATTCAAAATGAACTTTGGAAAATCAAGAAAATGTAACTGTGAAAAGGTAAACAACAACCAAACACTATTGAAATATTCCAAATCTTTCATTTCGACGAAAGAAATTCAAAATGAACTTTGAAAAATCAAGAAAATGTAACTTTGACAAGGTAAACCACAACAAAACACTACTTAAATATTCCAACTATTGCATTTAAATGAAAAAAATTCAAAATGAACTTTGAAAAATCAAGAAAATGTAACTGTGACAAGGTAAACCACGACCATACACTACTGAAATATTCCAACTCTTTAATTTCGATTAAAGAAATTCTAAATGAACTTTTAAAAATCAAGAAAATGTAACTTTGACAAGTTAAACCACACCAAAACACTTATGAAATATTCCAAATAGTACATTTCAACGATACAAATTAAAAATAAACTTTGAAAAATAATGAAAATGTAACTGTGACTAGGAAAACCATAACCAAACTATACTGAAAGGGACCAACTATTATATTTCAAATAAATAAATTCAAAATAACCTTTTAAAATTACAGAAAATGTAAACGAGACAGGTTAAACCACTAACAAACGCTACTGGAATATAATAACTCATGTATTTCAACTAAAGAAGTTAAAGATAAACTTTGAAAAATCCAGAAAATGTAACTGTGACAAGTTAAACAACAACGACACACATCTTAAATATTCCATCTCTTTAATTTCAACGAAAAAAATTCAAAATGAAGTTTGAAAAATTAAGAAAATGCAATCCTGATAAGTTAAACTACAACCATAAACTACTGAAATATTCCAACTCCCGCATTTCAACGAAATAAGTTCAAAATGAAGTTCGAAAAATCAAGAAAATGTAACTGTGACAAGGTGAACCACAACCGAACACTACTGAAATATTCCAACTCTTGCATTTCATTGAATGAAATTAAAATTTAACTTTTAAAAATCAAGATACTTTAACTCTGACAAGGTAAACCACAACCAAACACTACTGAAAGATTCCAACTCTTGCATTACAAAGAAAAAAATTCAAAATAAACTTTGAAAAATCAAGAAAATGTAAATGTGATAAGGTAAACCACAACCAAACACTACTGAAATATTCCAACTCTTGCATTTCAATGAAAGAAATTCAAAATTAACTTTGAAAAATCAGGAAAATGTAACTGTGACAAGGTAAACCACAACCAAACACTACTTAAATATTACAACTCTTACATTTCCAAGAAAGAAATTCTAAATGAACTTTGAAAAATCAAGAACATTTAACTGTGACACGGTCAAAAACAATCAAATACTACTGAAATATTCCAACTCTTGCATTTCAATGAAAGAAATTCAAAATGAACTTTTAAAAATCAAGAAGATGTAACTGTGACAAGGTAAACCACAACCAAACACTACTGAAATATTTTAACTCTTGCATTTCAATGAAAGAAATTCAAAATGAACTTTGAAAAATCAGGAAAATGTAACTGTGACACGGTAAACCACAACCGAACACTACTGAAATAATCCAACTCTTTCTTTTCAACGAAAGAAATTCTAAATGAAATTTCTAAAATCAATAAATTGTAAATGTGACAAGTTGAACCACAACAAAAAACTAGTGAAAGATTTCAACTCTAGCCTTTCAACGACAAAAATTCTAAGTGAACAAAAATCCAGAAAATGTCCCATTGACACAGGCAAAAATACCCAACCACTACTGAAATATTCCAACTCTTGCATTTCAACGAAAGAAATTCGAAATGAACTTTGAAAAATCAAGAAAAATGTAACTGTGACACGGTAAACCACAACCAAACACTACTGAAATATTCCAACTCTTGCATTTCAACAAAGGAAATTCAAAATGAACTTTGAAAAATCAAGAAAATGTAAATGTGACAAGGTAAACCACAACCAAACACTACTGAAACATTCCAACTCATGCATTTCAAAAAAATAAATTCAAAATGAACTTTGAAAAATCAAAAAAATGTATCTGTGACAATGTAAACCACTACCAAACACTAGTGAAATATTACAACTCTTGCATTTCAGTAAAAGAAATTTAAAATGACCTTTGAAAAATCAAGAAAATGTAACTGTGACAAGGTAAACCACAACCAAACACAACTGAAATATTCCAACTCTTGCATTTCAACGAAAGAAATTCAAAATGAACTTTGAAAAATCAAGAGAATGTAACTTTGTGAAGGTAAACCACAACCAAACACTACTGAAATATTCCAACTCTTGCATTTCAACGAAAGAAAATTGAAATGAACTTTGAAAAAACAAGTAAATGTAACTGTGACAAGGTAAACCACAACCAAACACTACTGAAATATTCCAACTCTTGCATTTCAATGAAAGTAATTCAAAATGAACTTTAAAAAATTAAGAAAATATAACTGTGACAAGGTAAACCAAAACGTAACATTACTGAAATAATCCAACTCTAGCATTGCAACGATAGAAATTCAAAATGAACTTTGAACTATTAAGAAAATGTAGCTGTGACAAGGTAAACCACAACCAAACACTACTAAAATATTCCAAATCAAGCATTTCAACGAAAGAAATTCAAAATTAACTTTAAAAAATTAAGAAAATGTAACTGTGACAAGGTAAACTACAACGACACACTAGTGAAATATTCCAACTCTTGCCTTTCAACAAAATAAATTCAAAATGAAGTTTGAAAAATCAGTAAAATGTAACAGTGACAAGGTAAACCACAACAAAACACTACTTAAATATTCCAACTATTGCATTTAAATTAAAGAAATTCAAAATGAACTTTGAAAAATCAAGATAATGTAAGTGTGACAAGGTAAACCAAACACTACTTAAATATTCTAACTCTTGCCTTTCAACGAAAAAAATTCAAAATGAACTTTGAAAAATTAGGAAAATGTATCTGTGACAAGGTAAACCACAACTAAACACTACTGAAATATTCCAACTATGGCATTTCAATGAAGGAAATTCGATATGAACTTTGAAAAATCAAAAAAATGTAACTGTGACATGATAAACCACAACCAAACACTACTGAAACATTCCAACTCATGCATTTCAACGAAGGAAATTCAAAATGAACTTTGAAAAATCAGACCTTTGGAGGGGGGAGGGGCCGGGGGGAGGGGGTCGTTCTGTGTCTCAATGCACAAAAAAAGTATAAAAAATGGGGGAGGGAAGGGGAGGGGAGGAGGGGAGGAGGTGGAGGAGGGAGAGGAGGAGGAGGAGGAGGAGGGGGAGGGGGAGGGGGAGGAGGGGGGGGAAGGGGAGGAGGAGGAGGAGATGGAGGGAGAGGGGCCCCTTTGGGGGCCAAAGGGGGAGAGGGCCCTTTGGGCCCGGGGGGGGGGGTCTGGGGGAACCTTGGGGGCCGGGGGCCCTTTGGGAGCCCAGTGGACCTTTGAGGACCGGGGGCTTCCTTCGGGGTTGGGTAGGGGGATTGGAACCCTTTGGGGTTGGGGTAGAGGACCTCACAACACTGTTCAAATGGAACTTGTGTATTATAACGACCACAGAGTTTGACCCTCAAATTCTCTTCTAAAACCTTTCCTAAAATCTTCTTTTAAAATGTCTCTAACTGTTTCGCCGAAATAATTCCATAACCTGTCTAAAACAGTTTCGCCCAAATAATCCCTAAATGTAACTCAGCGTGTTCCTTTTGTTTTTGGCATGTCTGCGCTAATGCATTTTAAATTAATTAGAAACCTGATTCCCGCGCTAAAACAATTCATCACTAAGATGTTTCTTGGAGAATTGTTTCCATGGCGTTTGGTTATTAATATCCTTTGGAGTTCGACCAAAAGAGTTGTTTCCGAGGCAAAGACATTAATGACCTGGATCTATTCCTGGAGAATCGTTTCTAGGCGAAAATTTTTAAAGTCTGACAGATGATGTCATTGGTTGATTGATCTGTCAAGAAAGGGTAATTAATTTGTTGTTTCTAAGGGGAATTATTGATTCACGATAGGTGAATTGAGGTCGACAGCACAGGTGTTCCAAATTCCTGGACGGAATAACATTCGCCTCGAGCATCAACAACACACCTGGAGAAAGAGGTCATTGACCTGTCCCCATTAGACTCAAAGATCCATGAACGTGACAAAGTCCCTGTTTTTCCAAGTGAGAAAATTCCTGTTTTTTCATTCTCACTTACAAAATCCATAAAAACATCAAATAAATCGACCAACACACATAACCATCCATGAAAACAGATATAAATGTGACAAAATTCCTGTTTTTTCATTCTCACTGACAAAAACCATAAAAACAGACATAAATGTGAGAAAGTTCCTGTTTTTACATTCTCACTGACAAAAACCATAAAACATCCATAATTTGATGTTGACAAGCAGGAAAAACATCAAATAAATTGACCAACACACATAAACATACATGAAAACAGACATAAATGTGACAAAATTCCTGGTTTTTCAAGTGAGAAAATTCCTGTTTTTTCATTCTCACTGAGAAAACCATAAACCACGTGGTTCTCGTGGGACTATAAGATAGCCTTCTACTGAGGACTGTGGGGGGATGTCACCGTCAAAGATATAATTTCCGGACCTTTCACTAATTTGAATAAAATGACTATCTCAAAATTTTGTTTGGATGTGTTTGGATAAATTGTGGGCGTGGAAGGGGTGTTAGTTGCCTTCCAATCACTTTCGACTATTAAAAAGGGCACTAGCCATTTCCAATTTCCAGTCAAATGAGTCCTTTTTGAAGTTTTCACAACAACGCTTTTTATAAAAACGCTGCCTATGATTATCGGTTACTATTGAGCTGCATCGCTTCTTACTTACAGTTCGCTACCAAACTGCTTGACAAGATATATTTTCAACATTTTACCTATTTTTAGACCTATTAAAAAAAAAATAGGCCTAACATTTTATCTTTAACCTATTTTTAGGCCCACCGGCGTAGCATTCAAACTTCTCACAAACAAAATTACATGGAAAATATATTCTTATATTTTGCGTGATGTGTTATTCTTAGAATTCAAGGAAATCTTATTTACCAAAAATGTTGTATATCCTGACCAATGTATGTATAATTAGCAGTAAGTTTACCGCAGATAATTTCTGTTTCTTCATTCTTGGTGAATCGCTAGTGCAGTATCTATGATGAACTAGATTACTCTTTAGGAACGAATACACCATCGTAAGGCAATACTGACTCTAAAACTGGGAAGATCAATACATTACCTTTTCAAATAATGGATTGACTATCTAAGAATTTAGACTATCTATTTAGATTGACTATCAGGCAAATCTTCTGGCAAAAAAAAAACAAAACTCCGCATTTCTGCAGATAGGAGCTTGAAACCTCTGCAGTAGGGTTCTCTGATATGCTGAATCTGATGGTGTGATTGTTATAACAGGCACTTGATGTTTTGGGGGAGTTTTCTGGCTTTTTCGAAAATTCGGCAAATTATCTAAGGGTAACAAATTGTACATACAAAGGCATAACATTTGATGGTTAGCATTAAATTTGATGAATTTTATATATATGTTCCATAACATCAAAATTCTATTCTTTGTATGTACCTATTGTTACCAAGGCTCTGTTTCATAAATTAATTTAAAAAACTTTTTCCACAAAAAAGTTTTTCAAAGAAAAGTAAAGAACCCCATCAAACCAAAAATGAGTAAAAATAAAATAAAAAAATCTACCAAGCGTGAAACTACCGCAAATCAGCATCCATAAATAAATGAAACCAAAAACGAGCAGAAATTACAATAAATAACTGAGTCAAACTCAAAATGAGCAGAAATTAACATGAGCAAGGCTCAAAACCCCTATGCCATCCCAAGGCTAGAACATAATTTGCACTTTACTGAAAAAATATAAACGTTTTTACTTTTATAACTTTAATAAATCAAATAATATTAACATTTTGATTACTAAATATCAGTATACGTATAATAAACTGACAATGCACATTCATTTGTATTTCTGACAATGCACATTCATTTTACT
>NW_028297949.1:0-8694 GCF_049724085.1 Artemia sp. Qi Xiang Cuo
CAAACAGTTCGTGGTAACGAACTGTAAGTAAGGAGCGACCCGGCTCAATGGTAACCGAAACTCTAGAAAACGGTATTTTGATACAAATAGATACATCAAAAGAATCACATTTTAATGCTGATTTCAAATATATAAGTTTCATCAAGTTTAATCCTACCCATCAAAAGTTAGGCGCCTGAGAAAATTTGGCTGATTTTCGGAAAAAGGGGGAAAGACCCCTAAAAGTTATAGAACCTTAATGAAAATCACACCATCATATTCCGCGTATCAGAGAACCCTATTGTAGAGGTTTCAAGCTCCCATCTACAAAAATGTGGAATTTTGCATTTTTTGCCAGAATAAAGATCCCGGGGGGGTTTTTTTTTTTTTTTTTTTTTTTTTTTTTTTTTTTTTTTTTTTTTTTCCCCCAGGGGTGATCGTATCGAACCAGTTGTCCTAGAATATCGTGGAAGGGCTCATTGGAATGGAAATTGAAAGTTCTAGTGCCCTTTTTAAGTGACCAAAAAAAATGGAGGGCAACTAGGCCCCCTCCCACGCTCATTTTTTTTCCCAAAGTCACCTGATCAAAATTTTGAGATAGCCATTTTGTTCAGCATGTTCGAAAATATTATAAGTATTTCTTTTAGGATGACTTAATCCCCCGAACTTCCCGGGGGGAGGGCTGAAAATTATGAACTTTACCCAATGTTAACATATAGTATTGGTTATTTGGAAGTATACAGACGTTTTCAGGGGAGATTTTTCCTGGTAGTGGGGGGGGGGGTGGGTCGGGGGTTATGTGGGAGGATCTTTCCATGAAGGAAGTTTTCACGGGGGAAGGGACATTGCTATGAAGGGGACGCCGGATTTCCCAGCATTATTTAAAAAAAGATCATAAATTTAATATAAAAAAACAAGTATTTCAACTACAACAGCAGCAACATCGAAACTTTAAACGAACAGAAAATATTACATATATAATTGGTTTCACCCCGTAGTCAATGCCTCGCTCTTTAAGCCAAAGATTTTTTAGTACTTTCATAAGAGCTATTTATTCTAATTAACGGCCTTTGTGATTAAGCGGTCATTTCTAAAGAATTGGAACAAAATTTGAAGTTTCGCTTAAAGAGCAAGGTATTGACTAGTGGGCGAACCCCCTAATAAATGTATTAAAAATATATGAATATAGAAGTTCGTTACGTAAGTTAATTCGTAAGTTTCGTATATTTATTACTAATAAAAACGTTCATAAATAAAATTAAACAAGTTTCGAGAAAGCCATTTAACTAAATAAAAGTAAATTAATATGAAAATTTTGTTTTAGTTATTCATGTACGGTGAGCCAAGATCAAAACCTGCATTTATTCAAAAACGTTCAAAAATTAAATAAAAAAAACAAGTTTTTTAAACTGAAAGTAAGGAGCGATATTAAAACTTAAAACGAACAGAAATTACTCTGTATATGAAAGAGACTGTCCCCTCCGCAACGCCTCGCTCTTTACGCTTAAGTTTGACTCTGTCTAAAAAATTTATTTTTTAATAAAATAAAAAAAATTATCTTAAAGAGCGAGGCGTTGCGGAGGAGACAGTCTCTTTCATATACAGAATAATTTCTGTTCGTTTTAAGTTTTAATGTCGCTCCTTACTTTCAGTTTAAAAAACTTGTTTTTTTTATTTAATTCAATAAAAGTACAAAATCTTTAATGGTAAAAAATTTCATTATTAGTATTGAACCTATGGCATTAATTATTAAACTTCAGCCCTAATCTTTATCGCCTTATAATGGGACTCCCGAAACTAGCTAGAACTTAAACTTTATCAATTTAACATAATCCTTATGAGGTTAAAAAATTATTATAAGCCTAAATTTATGGGTTAAGCTGCTTAATGAAAGAGAACAAACAACGTTAGCTTTAGAAACCAATTTAAATGACTTTTTCTTTTAATTTGACTTTTCTTGAAAACGAGCCTCAAATCGAAATCTTGTGGAATAGTTTCTTGAATATGCCCATACATGCATTATTTTTGAACAATGCAAATTTTAAAATAATGCGTATATGAATATACTTAAGAGTAGTGATAACTACCTAACTTCGTTAGAAGAGTAGTTTCTCCCTGGAATATATCACGCGGTCGTGTTTCCTTAACGCTAACTATCTTTTTTTTTATGGTAAACAAGAATTAATCCACCAGTATCATAAAACTTCGGTTTTGGCATTTTGCAAGATCACGTTTCGTGTCGAAACACTTAAAAGGTAAAATAGAATGAGACATTATTTTACTTATTTTTAACTATAATTGTTGAAGTTTAGTGGTTGTTTCACTCGGCTCAATGAAGGCTTTCACTTTTGTTAATTGCAAGATCACAGACCGCTTCTGATTACCTGAAGAAACATAGCCTAGTTAAAGCTATGAAAGAATGTAGGCTATTTGGTGTTAAATGTTTGGAAGGTAAAATTCAACGGTAATTTTTTACCGAATGGTATTTATTTAGCCTTGGCCCCCTCATAAGGAGACATGTTAAGAAAACAATTCTTACTTTAAAATATGTATAGGCTAATGATCCTAGTTCTTATATTATCCAAGGGGAGAACCTTTATCATCAAGTCTTTCCTCTAAAAATCCTCAAAAGTGAAAAAGTTTCCAAATATCACCATGTTTTTAATTCAATGCTTAAGTCTTTTGAAATTGCCGCTGTAAACTGCTGCCAAATAAGTTGTTTTATAGATAGAGTTTAGCATGTGTTTAACACGTAAAAAAACGTGTTTAAAGAAAAAGTAGTGGTATATTGAGATTATAGAAATTGAACATGCCATTAACAATATATATATATATATAACAATAACTTGGCCCCCTCATAACAATATATACTATATATAACAATAACTTGGATAATATAACCTAACCACTGCTATTCGCCCTTCACCACTGCTATTTGCCTTTCGCCACTGCTATTAATATTTTGTATTTACGCCACTGCTATTCGCCCTTCGCCACTGCTAGGCTATTTAAAAAAAATAAAATAAAAAGTCCAGCATGAACGCTATCTATAAAAGAACTTATTAGGCGGTAATTTAAAAAGACTTAAGCATTGAATTCAAAACGTGGTGATATTTGGAAACTTTTTCTCTTTTGAAGATTTTTATAGGAAAGACTTGATGATAAAGGTTCTCCCCTTGGATAATATAAGAACTAGGATCATTATACATATATTTTAAAGTAAGAATTGTTTTCTTAACATGTCTCCTTATGAGGGGGCCAAGGCTAAATAAATACCAATTATATTTGTTGGAAATTAATTTTACCCCATCCCTAGGCTATAGACCACGTCAGGGTACATATTTGTACATGAGAGGGGTGGGGATAAAGTTTAAATCTACCTCTCATTTACATCAGAAATAAAATGTGCCCCAACCCCTCCCTCCTGTGCACATATATGGTAAAATTCTATTTTAGTTACTTTTGGATCTCTTGGACAGGAGGCAGGTTGAGAAAATGAAACTTTCAGGGACGGGTGTACATGATAAGGTATGTCCTGGGAAGGTCCTTTGAAGTACCTACCTCCACTCCTCCCCCCTTCATAATTGTAAATTACTAGTTGTTTTAGCTCACATTTCATCCTCTATTGCTATCATAATTATAAATCACTGCTTACCTTATACAACTTTAGCTTTCACCTTGTTCATTAAAATATAGTCCAAAATCCTATTTTCATTTAACAGTCATTTCTTTAACTTATTTACTATCTAGCTGACATTGCTTATGGAACCCATTTGTGATGCTACAACTTTGCTTATCACAACCCCTTTAAGAGCAGCATGCAGGTGCCATGGGGTAGGAGTAAACTTTGTGTTGATAAGCCATTTAAACTGTATTAATTAGGGAAAGGATTTGACAAGAGATAGATCAGTAAAAAAATCCAAATTGTTTTAGAGGACAAATTATGAGGCCATTTTCACGAGGACATGAGTTGAACTCGAGTTCAACATCCACATGGATTTATGTTTTTGCGCTGGATTTGCTAGCTGGATGTATGTTTTTGCGTAAATCCTCCTCGAATCCATCTAAAGTTGAACTCAAAGTTGATCTCAAATCCATCGAAAGTTCAACTCTGTGTTAATAACAGAGTAGAACATCAACCTGCATAGAATCTTGTATATATTTGATAAATTTTGGCAATTTGTTATTGAAAAATGAATAATTTGTGGCAATTTGTTAGCTATGAGAATGATTGTTTTCTCTTCCAAAAACAAGGTAGGTATTAAAGATTTTATATCTTTTGTTGAATAAAAAAAACCTCTTTCCAATTACTACTAGAAGTAATGATGTAAAGCAGCCTCCCTCCTAGTGTGGCAGGATATATGGAATTTTCCATCATAGCCTACCTTAAACATAACCCAGGAAGATGCTTTTAAATACAGAATGTAGCCTAGCCTATTGGTAAAATTTACCTGAGAGGCTTTTGATGTTCTTGACCAACAGTTGAGAAAGATAGGCTAAAGGAATGAAGTAAAAGCCTTAACAATTATCTGGGACTATTTTGATAAATTTATAGGCTTACTTTTTCATACAATTTACCCAGTGAGAAAATGATCAGATCACTTGATACCTCTTTCATGCTCCTTTCCATTATAAGGACTAGTTCCATTTTGAGTGATTGATAGGGACCACAACAACTCATTAAAGGCTTGTTTTTAGGTTAAATTTATAGCCCTGGGTAGTTCACAGCATATTTTTCATTTTCCTTATTCTTAATAGTTAAATGTTTGTATCAAAATAATTTTGCAGAATTTTTTAAAAGAGCCTGAAGTGTTCTCAAAAATGACTTAGATTTTGTTGTGAAGTCATTTTCAATGGGCATCAGACACTTTTAAAAAGTTCCTTTAAATTTTTTTTTTTCAAAATAAAATTGCCTGCAAGGATGGCCAAAAAACATCTCCAAATTACTGTCTGGGCTCCATTTGAACAAATAGACAGAAGAGAATAAATTTGTTTTATTCCTATTCACTGCTCACTTTAAGAGATTCTTGGACATCAGCCCAAGTCAATACTTCCCAACTCAATCTAGGCCCCTTTACCTGTTATATACACCATGTTTGAATGCTCAAGGAGGGACATGGTCATCCAACCTTTTGACCTAACTAACCCCCTTCATTTCTCCCAACTTTATCTCACACTTGTTCTTCAAAGTAAAATTGTATAAAATAACAATTAGGCCTACCATTCTTGAATCAGCTACACACTATTTTTTCCACTACAGAGTTTTCTTTGAATGCTTTTAAACTTCTGGTTACTATAGGCTTTGAGGTCTTTGGGGGTTTAAATTCTGACTGTGCCCTCCAGAGTAATTATTAAATATTGAAAAAGAATAAAAAAAATTCATCATGCAATGCAGTGACTTTCATCAAAGCTAAATTATATTGTCAACCAAGCATTTACCATTATTGATGTGAAATAAAAACATTAAATTGATACTGATTAGACACACAAACTAGCTTTTGAATGAGCCCACAAATAGGTCCATGTTTGTCTCAACTCCTAATGGGATCAAACATAGCTGTAGGTTATTTGATTTTTAGAGCCAAATGATATATCTCTTTTCCATAATTTTTCCATCATACACATGCTTATCTTTTCAACTTCTTCAGCTCTTAAAAATCAAATTTAAATACTTGTACAATTGATACCTTTGTCTTTAAATTAGTTCAAAAAATGTGTTTGAATAAAAAGAGGTTGTAAAAGAGTTCTTAAGACCTGATCAGGAAAATTTTTAATTTAGGTCTAATAAGTCTAACTAAAAGAATATATAAAAAATAATTAAAAGAATAAGAAAAAAGGTAGCTTGAAGCAAGAACAAACTGAATCATATGCTCAAAAATAAATTACATAAATTAACCACAGACTTAGCAAGAAACAAAAATGCAGTATCATCATGAAGTATAACTGCCTAAAATGCCATAAAGGAGCAATAAAACTTCAAACATGAGAGATTTCAATTTATGAAGCTGAAAAATACATGAGGGAAAATTTGTTATTCAAAGATAGAATTGAACCTTGAAACTTGTCAGTTTACTGTATGTATTAAATAATAAATATTCTTAAATGTGAAGTAAGAGTTGGAACAAAAAACAAATTTTTTTCAAACAAAAAGCAAAATTATTGTTATTTCATGATATGCATGTCAGATAGTGCTTTCCAAGCACTCCATCAAATTGAAGAGTCTAAAAAATCATTAACTGCCTCAATAGTTGGCTTATAATTATGACCTATTCCCACAACCCACAGGGTGTGCAATAGTTGACTTGGCTATAGCGTCTAGCACAGATATGAACAAAAATCCTGGACCAAAAAGTTTAAAACAACAAATTTTTTCAGTGTTAATTTTGTACTGTAAAGTCATTGCTAGTATATTATTTAGGTATTGTTGCATTGAAAAATTTGGTCTTATTGTTATTGGTAATAGAGCAATAGTAATTAGGGGTTGATAAATCTTTTTGCAAATTACTTGTCTGTTGCTATGTAAACCGAAGCTGTACAAAGAAATTACAAAAGCTGGAGATTTACATGAATACTCCTATTGTAGCTTACCTAATTGGCAGTCATCACTACAAGTTAACCAAAATAAAACAGTGTCAAGAAAAGTGTCTGTTTCTTTGGTTATACATTTTAAGTCACAATAATTGTTTGTATTTTATGGATTAGGGTACAAAAACAAAAAAGAGCTCCAAAAAAACTGCAAATATTAAGACGCAATAATAATGAAACTAGAAAATAAAGGGTCTGGTTTTTAATTTTCCTAAATAAGATTTAGACAAAAAAAAAACATGTTTGCCATTTTTTTATATGTATGTCCAGTATAGTGTACCCCCACCCTTATATACCAATTCAGGGTCTATATTTGCACGTGGTAGTTGGGTGGAGATCATGTGTCTATTTTCATCGCCTTTGAACACGACATAATATTTGCCGGATTCATTTGGAAAAATGAATCCAGGGTCTAAAACATACCCTGGGAAATTTGCCCATCCCCGCTTCTGCACCCCCACTGAGATAAAAATAGTGCATTTCACACGAAAAGAAGCAAGTTGGTAACCCTGTTTCTTGGCCTTAGATGCTCTTGTGATAAATGTGCCATCTACTAACGATTAAGGGGAACAAAGTTTGACACCGAAAAAGAGTGATATTAACTCTTCAGCATCACCTCTGAGGTAAAAAAGAGTGCATTTCACACGAAAAGTGTCGAATTTGGCAATCCAACTTCTACGTACTTTCCCAAGATATTGCAGTTACATTATTTTTTAAAACCTGGCAGAAAATAGTGTTTTTTTTTAATTTATCTTGCAACTAGACTACGGATAGGTTTTATGTACCGTAATGACTTATTGGCAGAAAGTTGTAGTTTGACCGGATCAAAACATTACTGGCCAGTACAAACCTCGATTATAAAAATAAAAAAATTGACTATCTATTATTTCTTAATGACTATTATATCTTCAAGAGAAAGATACATCCTTTAAAACTGTTTGTTGCCATATAGTTTTAGATTAATTCCTCTGATTTTTGATAAACTTTTCTTTTTTTTGTATTTGGTGAAAAAACCGCATATTAGACTGATTATTAAAAATTAAATTCCTGAAATAGATAATTTTGGAGACCACACTGCCTTTCCATGACGATAAATAAAAGTTCAAATAGGGATAAAATCCTTTTAATAGACAGTGATGATAGAAATTCACAAAAATACCAGATATTTCGGTCACATATACAGTGACCGTCATCAGTAGTAAAACTAAAATAAAACAATTTAAAACAAAAGTTTATATACTAAATCAAATAACACTACATATTATTTGAATCTCTAATTCTTTTCAAAGCAAAGGCGGAAGCTATTCTCTTTGACCTTCTTGGATTCGATTCATTAGCGTTCAATGATATAACATTTGGACAAAGGTCAACTACATTGGGTGAATTGAACTTTACTCTGTCAGAATTTAATAAATTATCATAGATAGAGTTCAGCCCATATTCACCTGTATCCCGATTCAAAGCAACATTCTTGAATAAGATTTTCTTTATTTCAAGAATTTCACGAAAATTTTGCTTTAAACCCCGATCCCTAGAAATCAAAGAGACATTCTCGAACAAAATAAAATGGTCTGGAAAATTAAAAATGTGTTCTGAAAGGGCTGAAGTGTAGGTTTCACATCAGCCCTTTCAGAACACATTTTTAATTTTCCAGACCATTTTATTTTGTTCGAGAATGTCTCTTTGATTTAGGGATCGGGGTTTAAATCAAAATTTTCGTGAAATTCTTAAAATATATAAAATCTTGTTCAAGAATGTTGCTTTGAATCGGGATACAGGTGAATATGGGCTGGACTCTATCTATGATAATTTATTAAAATCTGACAGATTAAAGTTCAATTCACCCAATGAAGTTGACATTTGTCCAAATGTTATATCAATTAAATCTAATGAACCGAATCCAATAAGGTCAAAGAGAATAGCTTCCGCCTTTGCTTTGAAAAGAATTAGAGATTCAAACAATATGTAGTGTTATTTGATTTGGTATATATACTTTTGTTTTGAATTGTTTATTTTAGTTTTACTACTGATGACGGTCACTGTATATGTGACCGAAATATCTGGTATTTTTGTGAATTTCTATCATCACTGTCTATTAAAAGGATTTTATCCCTATTTGAACTTTTATTT
>NW_028297950.1:0-8693 GCF_049724085.1 Artemia sp. Qi Xiang Cuo
AAAAGGAAATGACTAAACTTAATTTAGCAGCGAGTCTGCATTCATGCCGACCACACAATTTTCCTTTGAGAAAAATTGATAAAACTATGGAACTGAAATATCAATGCAAAGCACCAAATTTCCTAATCAAATGTCATCATGGTACAGCATTGCTCAAATAAAACTTATTTTTACCTTGAATATCCTTATAAATTCATTCCTCCTTTTTCTTTCCATTCTCAAACCAACGTTATCTTTACCTTTTGCATTATTACAGCCATACAAATTATTTTTCTTTTTTATCTGTTCAGTGTATTGCATTCTTCCTTATCCCCTAGATGCTCAATTTTTCTTATTTCTTTTCCTGTTCTCCAGGCTGTAAATACTGATACGACATGCATACCTACCCATGAAAAAATCTAATGCGCTTATGTTTCTCTTGGTTTATATTTTATATGGAGGAGCAGCATCCCAGTCCAGCTTTGTCTAATGGTTGAGACAGGAGATGATCATATTGTTTATGTTTCCCTACAGTGCGCTAGAGCAAGTGGGGCACCCATATTGAATAGCTGACAATAAAACTAAAGTATTTTGTCCTCAAATTCAGAATATATATGTCCAAGGATGCTTTATTATTTCACCATTTGTAAGCTTTCTATGCAAATGAACTTTTGAAAAGTGTGTTCCATCTTCTTTGTGCAGAAACTCATTTAACTTAATTTTTGTAGGACTTTTTAAGGTAATTTCTTTTAGAACTGAATAATCTCTTGTTTGTTGAGTAATAATCTTGGGACAAGACGTGGGATGATCAATTACATTGTGCAATTCCATTTCATTATTTGCTTCTTCCTGTTCCAACCCCAGTCTGTGCAATTGTGCTTCTTGTTTATTTTTACTTGTTTTTCTAGATGTTCTTCATCTTGATCATCAATTTCTTCTTCATTTTTGTCATTTTCTTCTTTATGTCTGTCAGTACTTTCTTCTTTAACATTATCATTATTTTCTTCTTCACCTTTGTCATTACTATCTATTTTTAAAAACTTGTTTAAAAGCACCTCTGAGTTTTTTGCTTTCCATTTTCGTGTTTGTACTTAATCTCCTTTTTAGACTACCAATATTACATTTTTTCCCCATATCTCTTCCTCATATCAGCGGATTCGACATCTAATGATAAAACTATAGGAAAGGTATCCATTTCCCACATAATACACTTAAATTTTTAATTTAAAATAATTCTTTGTTAATAAAGATTATGTAACATAATTAGTACTTAACTTATTCATCAATTAGAAATGGTAGTCACAAAATACAATTCTAATAATTATAACAAGAATAGCAAACAACAAATCCAAGAAACATTTTTCATTTAATACTGGCTATATATCCAGTGCTTCCAATCTTGACTTTTAAAATTCAGGAACAATTTCAAAATTTGGGGATTTCTTAGGGAAACATATAAAATGACATTTCAGTGAACAATTCTGGGAGCCCAAATTTGCTTTAGGTTCGTTTTCAAGCTAAAGAATGGCTTGGATATGTGTAATGAATCAAGCTTCTAGCTGATAACACTCTTGGCTGATACTAAATACATTCTAAAACCACACTGGCTATACATGACAAATGAAACTCAGAGAGGAAAGAAAATAACAAAATGAAAAATAAAATAAAAAAAGGTGAAAAAATGATGATTTTGTCAGCCAGTGGTGAACTATGAAGAAGAAGAAATAAGCAAATATTTTGACAAGGACCCCCGCCGAGTCGTCCTCAGTGCTAAACAAAAAAGAAAGAAAAGAAAAAGAAACCAACCAAAATCGAACCTTTTGAAATTTACTTGCCAACGACAGAACAGGAACTAAAAGTTTTTTTTAGTTTCTGTTCTGTCGTTGGCAAGTAATCTTCGAAAGGTTCGATTTTTATTCGAAGTGTTTGGAAAATAATGAGCTAAAGAGGAGGGCCGATTGCCTTTCAATCACTTTTGACTTGTAAAAAGGGCACTAGAACTTTTAATTTCTAATCAAATTAGTTCCTTTAAAATATGAATGGCATTACTAGCTATGATAGAGCAGTGCTGCCTATGTCCGTATATGCCCTATATTGCTTACATGGTCTTTTAATATCTGCATGCATTTAGTTTTTTCATTTAATTGAAACTCTCCCTAAACATTCCCTAGAAGTTTCAAGTTAATGCCATTAGTGTCATTAGGAACACAGTGTCTTCTGGCTAGTTCAAAATCTGCCACAACTTATCCCAAAAGGTATAACTTAATAATATAAGCTGTTATTGCTATATTGCTTTGTCACCCTTTTGACAATCTACATGATCATATTTCATTTTGATTTAGTTCAACATTTGCCTAAATACTCCTTAAAAGCTTCACCTTAATACTCATAGCTTGCATAGTAGCAACAGTTGTAGTACCATTAGTAGCAATATGCACATAGCACCTTTCGTTTCTTCAACATTCCCTTCATAATATGCTGAAAGTTGAAACTTAATACCATGAATTGTTCTAGAAGTAATTCTGATATGTCCTCTTAACAACCTGTGTGGGCATAGTGTGTTTCAATTTAGTTCCATACAGTTTCAATATTTCTCAATTTTTTTGCTTTAATACCCTTAGTTTTAGTGACAGCAGTGGTAGTAGTAGTAGCAGAATTAATAATAGTAGCCTTTGCTTTAATGGCAGTAGGAGTAGTGGAAATAGTACTAATAGTAGCAGTAGTAATAGTAAGAGTAAAAACAGCAGCAATGGGATGCAAATATTTTATTTTGGTTAGTTCAATATCCCCCACAACAAGCCCTGTTAGCTTCAACTTCTAACACCAAACTGTTCCTAAGATATTGCTGTTATACACTTTTGACAACCTACATACAGATGGCATGTTGGGATTAAGCTCACCTCCCCCTCCCCCCCCCAAAAAAAAATAATTCCTAAGAATTACACCTTCATACCCTTAGGCATAGTTGTAATAGTCATAGCAGTAGTATTTGTATTACTAGTAGCAGTATTAATAGTAATAGCAGCAGTACTAGTTGCAACAGCTGTATTGAAGTATTGCCTTTACAAGTAGTTGCAATAGAAGTAGTAGCTGAAGTAGTACTATAATAGTAGCAATAAATGTAGCAATGATAGAAGTACTAGTAATAGTGTCCACATATTGCCTTTTGGGCACAGGATTTTCCCCTTTTAGCATTCTCTGAAAGTTCCAACTTAATAACCAAATCAATTTTTGAGATACGTTCTTTTGACAATGTGCATGCCCTTAAGATCAAATTTTCTTTCAATGTTGTAAATGGAGTAGCATGGTAATAGTTGTAGTAGTGGTAGCATGTAAACATTCCCTTTTTGATCATCTTCCTTGTCATTTCCTGAGAGTTCCAAATTAATATACCCAGTCATTCATAATTATGCCCTTTTCATCAGTTTTCATTCAGTCTTTGAACTGTGGGGACGTAAGCTGGATTATACTTTGTATTTAATTAATTAAAAAAAAACTTTCCGAAAAATAAGATTTTCAAAGAAAAGTAAAGGCCATTTTAAACATAATGTCAGGAGATACAAATGCTTTTTAAAATTCAAAACTTAAAACGACCAGAAATTACTATTAAAGAATAAATGAAACCCAAAACGAACCGAAATTAAATAAACAATCATAGCAAAAAACATACAACAAGTAATAATATAAATGAATAAATAGATCTTAAAGCGAGTTATGCTTCGATTGCATATGAAAATCAAGCTTAAAATGAAAACAAATATTTTGCTATTAGAGTATAAATGAAACTTAAAACGAACAGAAATTAAATAACAATCAATGCGAACAAATATACAATATATATTAATGTAAAGGAATAAACAAATCTTAACAAGAGTGAAACTTAAATTGAATATGCAAATCAAGTTTGAATCGAAAAAAAATAACTACAAACAAGAGTTTGGGTATCGCCTCACTACAGAAACCTAAAACCTACTGCGTCATTGGCGCTTTACTGAAAATAATTCTTTCATTAATTAAGATTTTAGGGAATAAATGTCAGCATATGTATATTAAATTGACAATGCACATTTTTTTTTCAGTAAACTCATTTGAATTCTTTTCAGTGAAGTAAAAATTATATTTTTACTATTAAAAAGCATAGGGGTTTTGAATCCTGCTCATAATGATTTATTCTCATTTTGAGTTTGACGCTAAAGTTTGTGTTAAAATTTGTTTCGGGTTTCATGGATTTATTGATACTGATCTAGGATAGTTGTGTGCTTGGTAGATTATATGATAGTCCGGACGTCAGGTGTTGAAAGTGTGAATCATACCACGACGGAATGGGGATGCTACGAGAATTAGCCTACCCTCCACCCCCTAAATTGACCACTTGGATACAAGAATACCAATGGCACTTGCTTGCGAGTGGTGGAACACTCCAAATTTATTATATTTTGGTGTTTCATGCAAGAAAATGCATGTTTCACAAAGTTTGAGGTGCAGTTTTCTACTAAAATAGAAATGCCTAGAAGCCATAGAATGTTTTCATAACAAACCAACACGATTAGTTAGAAAAAATGGCAGAGTTAAAAAAAAATGGCAAAACTATATGAGTCTTGAACAGTCTTGGAAAGTATAAACAAAATCAAATGGAATATTAGATATATAATGATATTAATTGTTGAAAGATCCATCAGTTCAAGATTTTTTTTTCACTGTAATTTTATTTTCATTTTCAATGCTGTAAGAACTGGAAAATAATAATTTTATAATATACGAGTAATTCGTTTTCAGTGAAGCACAAATGACGCAGAAGGCTTTAGGTTTTTACAGTTAAAGAAGGGGGCAGTATCCAAATTTTGTTTGTAGTGAAATTATGTTTGTCATGACTAATCTTGAAAAGAACTAATAAATTAAACTGAATATTTGATGCATAATGATGTTAATTGATGAAAAATCATCAGTTCAAAATTGTATTTTAATTTTCACTTTTATGTTCAATATTAATTAAAAAATAGAATATTTGTAATATAATTCACTTTCAGTAAAGCGCCAATGACGCAGTACGTTTTAGGCTTCTGCAGTGAGGCGATACCCAAACTCTTATTTGTAGTTATTTTTATTTGATTCAACCTTGATTTACATATTCAATTTAAGTTTCACTTGTTTTAAGATTTATTTATTCATTTGCATTAATACATATCGTATGTTTGTTCGCATTGATTGTTATTTAATTTCTGTTCGTTTTAAGTTTCATTTATGCTTTAATAGTAAAATATTTGTTTTCGTTTTAAGCTTGATTTTCATATTCAATCTAAGCATTACTCGCTTTAAGATCTATTTATTCATTTATATTAAAAGGATTGGTCGCTTTTTGCAATGTGCACGTCAAACCACAATGTCTCAGGTGTAAGTTTTCATGTAAGTTTGAAACTGTGCACACCCTTACTACTTATGCCCCCAGTGCGTAACTTAAAACCCTTGCCCTGAGTGTTGTTGGGGAGTATCCTCCTCAAAAATATATTTTCTATCTGGAAATCAACCTTAGAATTTCCAATTGAATGAGGCTTTTTGAAGTTTCTACAACAACGCCTTCTTTAAAAACCTTATATGCCCCCAGGGCATATCTTAAAACCCTTGCCCTGAAGGTTCTGCGGGGAGTGTCCTCCTCAAAAACGTATTTTCTATCTGGAAATCAACTACGCTGAACAAAATGGCTATCTCAAAATTTTGATTGGATGTGTTTAGGGAAATGATGGGCGTTGGGGGGGGGGGGCTAGTTGCACTCCAATCACTTTCGACTATTAAAAAGGGCACTAGCTCTTTAATTTCCAATCGAATGAGCCTGTTTTGAAGTTTCTACAACAACACCTTCTATAAAAACCTTATATGCCCCCAGGGCATAACTTAAAACCCTTGCCCTGAGGGTTGTAGGGGAATGTCCTCAAAAATATACTTTTTATCAGAAAATCAACTATGCTAAACAAAGTAGCCTTCTCAAAATTTTTATTGGATGTGTGTGGAGGAATAATGGGCGTGGGGGGGGGGCTATTTGCCCTCCTCAAAATTTAAAAAAGAAACCTTGGCACAAGCCTTATAATTTTCCAATCGAATGAGACTTTTTTGAAGTTTCTACGACAACGCCTTCTATAAAAACCTTATATGCCCCCAGGGTATAACTTAAAACCCTTGCCCAGAGGGTTGTGGGGGAGTCCTCCTAAAAAATGTATTTTCTATCTGGAAATCAACTACGCTGAACAAAATGGCTATCTCAAAATTTTGATTGGATGTGTTTGGAGAAATGATGGGCGTGAGGGGGGGGGGGTAGGGGGGCTAGTTACACTCCAATCACTTTCGACTATTAAAAAGGGCACTAGCCCTTTAATTTCCAATCGATTGAGCCTGTTTTGAAACTTCTACGACAACACCTTCTATAAAAACTTTATATGCCCCCAGGGCAAAACTCAAGACCCTTGCTCTCAAGGCTTTGGGGGAGTGTTGTCCTTAAAAATATATTTTCTATTTCGAAATAAACTGTTCTGAATTAAAGTGATGTCTAAAGATTTGGATGACTTGTTTGGGGGGGACGAAGTGACGTGAGGGGGGGGCTAGTTGCCCTCCAATCACTTGCGAATCTTCAAAAGGGCACTAGAACTCTCGATTTCCAATCGAATGAGCCCCCTTTGAAGTTTCTACGATGACCCCTTCCGTATGAAGTGCCTCTGGGAAAAAAAAATTAATAAATAATAATAAAACATTGGAGCCGTATGGCCTTTACTCTAGGCAACGCTACAGCGTTGCCTCTGATTGGATTGCACAATTTGCGAAACTGTTGAAAGTAAGAAAAGTACAAAATATTACAAATTTTCTGATAACGAAATATTACAACTTACTGACGGCTTGATCGAATACGGACTATAATCTTTGATTATGGGAAGTAAGTTGTTGTGCCCTGTAAAATGGATTTAGTGCATATTTGTCCAGTTTTGAATTTTCTACAGAGACAAATTATTAACAAGGCAGATTAGGATGCTGTTGTTAAACTAACAAGCGAAATTTTTTGGAAAAGATGCATTTAAAGAGACTATTGAAATCTGTTGTGATATTTTTAAAGTGGATATTCTTGAGAGGCACCGAGGCTCACATCCGAGTGCAGCTTTTATGGCCGACTTTTACGAATTGCTATGGGACCGAATCTCGAAAGTTGATCCTGTTCCACGTTTTGCGATTATGAACCCGTCAGATGTTCTGGTTTTCCCAAGCGCACCAAATACTATTGTGGCATCAAGATTAAATGACGGTGTTTGAATGTTAAATTTTCTTGTTGAAAAACAAGAGTCTGTTAGCACAGACATGGATGAACAAAACCATTTGTGGCCACTCCTTCCTAAGCCAGAAAATGCTACAGTTCCTGTTATTTTTAGTAATTTACCTGCTAGTATGCAGTCTCCCAACCCTGCTAACCAGCGCGAGTTTATTTCAAATTTAGGATGCTTAGACAAAGTCGACCCTGTCAAGCACCAGAGAGATAGGCTACTGGTGTTTATGAAACATAATGATTCTGCCTCATCGGTGGTAAGTGCACTACCACCCAGTTCATGCATCAGTGCTAAGGTTGTAAAGAAGGAACATCTAGGAATTATATGGATTGACAAGGGCTTTGATGAATCAACTATTACAGGTCTAGTTAACTCTATTGTGCAAGCCAAGTGCTTTGGAGGTAGTTCAGTCGTGCAGTTGTCCTTTAAGTCTCAACTAGATCTTGATATCACTCTAAAGCATGGCATCAAAATTGATTATTTGTTTTTCCAGGTGTCAACTCCCCTGAACTGACCCAAGCAGTGCTATAAATGCCAAGGCTTTGATCATTTTGCTCGTGAATGTATGAACGAACTTATATGTGGTAAATGTGCTGGGCCCCATGTTAATAGCTATGATAATGCATGCTCAGCCTCTACAGTGAAATGCGCAAATTGTGGTGGAAATCACAGAAGCAACAGCTTCTCCTGTGCTGTGTTGAAGAGCCGTATGCCTGTCGGTGCTTCAAGCACTCAGGCTTGAGGCTGATACCCCCCCCCCTCCACAGGTATGGACCTTTGCACTGAACCTGACAGTGTAAACCTGTATTTTCAGAACATAAATGGAGCAAGAGATAAGTTAATAGTTTTAGCCAAAATATTCAAGTCATTCAAAATAGTGTGTATAGTAGAGTACTAGTTAAGTGGTGTTAATAGTAATCAGTTGGAAGTTTCTTGTGAACACGAGTTCTTCATCCGTCCTGCGAAAATCACAGGAGGTCGTCCCTCTAGTGGCATTATGATTGGAGTAAATAAGAGCCTAAAGTGTCTTTTACTTGAAACGAATGATACTTTTGTTGAGGTTGATCTAGGTCATACTGTTATTCTTGCAGTTTATATGCCTACTAATTACAGAAACGAACAATCTAATGAATTGCTAATTGCTAAAGCATGTGCAAGTGTCTCAAAAATTTCTCATAAAATACAAGCGTCTGGTAAAGCCATTTTACTCTGTGGCGATTTTTAACACTGACCTTACTACCCCTAGTTTACCATGGTCCCAGATCTTATTATAATCACTTCCAAAAGATCTAACTGTGGCAACGAATAGCAGAAATTATACTTAAGTTCATAATTCAGGTAGTGTGGCAAATTTGGACTTTATAATCTCAGATCTTGAATCGTTAAAAAAGTCTCTTTTTGAAGTATAAGATG
>NW_028297951.1:0-8687 GCF_049724085.1 Artemia sp. Qi Xiang Cuo
TTCCCCCATACGTGATGCTCCTATCGACAGCTATCAAACAGTTGGTCCTAGGTAAGGAGCAACCCGGCTCAATAGTAACCGAACATCTAAAAAACGGAATTTTGATACCAATAGACATATCAAAAGAATCTTCCTATTGGGCTGATTTCAAATATATAAGTTTCATTAACTTTAGTTTTACCCATTAATGGCTACGAGCCTGAGAAAATTTGCCTGATTTTTGAAAAAGGGAGAATCACCCCTAAAAAGTCATATAATCTTACTAAAAATCACACCATTAGATTCAGCGTGTTAGGAAACCCTACTGTAGAGGTTTCAATCTCCTATCTGGAAAAAAGTGGAATTTTGTACTTTTTTTTGCCAGAAGAAAGATCACGGATGTGTGTTTGTTTTGTTTTTATTTTATTTTTTTCAAGGGTGATCGTTTCGACCCAGTGGTTCTAGAATATCGTGAGAGGGCTCATTCGAACGGAATTAAAAGTTCTAGTACTCTTTTTAAGTGACCAAAAAGTTTGGAGGGCAACTAGGCCCCTGACCCTTTTTTCCCCAGAATCGTCCGATCAAAATTTGAAGATAGCCATCTTGTTCATCATAGTTGAAGAGCCCAATAACTATGCCTTTGGATATAACATAACGTCCCCCCACAGCCCCAGGGGAAAGGTCTTTAAATTGTAAAATTTGCCCATTGTTTACGCATAGTATTTGTTATTTGGAAACATGCATACATTTTAGGGTGCGGGGAAATAAATTTTCTGCTGGGGTTCTGCTGGGGTTTTTTCACAGGGGATATTTCAGTGGGGCAAAAGGTTTCCAGGGGGTGAACTTGCTAGCGGAAATTATACACTGCGGGATTGAAAGAATTCCTATACAAAATTCTTTTTATATGTCTTGCTTTCTCTTTTCCGTCTCAATTTTATCCGTGGAGTTGTTAAGGGTAATTGTCATGGGTAAATTTTCACCGGTATTAAATTGTCTATAGAGTATATTATTTAAAAATGAGATTATTTAAAAAACAATCAAGAATTAAATAGAAAAAACAAGTTTTTTCAACTGAAAGTAGGGAGCAACATTGAAACTTATAACGAACAGAAATTATTACGTATAGGAAGGGGGTTGCCTCCTCCAAAGAATCTCGCTCTTTACGCTAAAGTTTGAATTTTGTCCCAAATCTTTAAGAACGACCTCTGAATCACAAGGGTCGTTTAATTAGAACACTATGAAGCTTTTTTTAAGTACTAAAAACAATTTAGACATATATATGTTAGTCCAAAGGTTCAAGAGTCCCATGGCAAGGGTATAAAGTGTAGCTTGAAAACATACTCTTGGGGTATACTTTAGACCCTGGACCCACTCCTGAAAGTCTTATTTATCTAACTCAACTACTTTCCAATATACCTATATGTGTCAAATCTTAAAATTTCTGTTTATTTTTAATTGACATTATTTTATTATTGGTTAATCAAGCAAATATAACTGATTTCTCAGACCGTTAATCTCAAATAATGCTAAGAATGCTGAAACTACAAGTACTGGAGTGGGAAGGAGGTGCAATTCCAGTGCTAGAATGAGGAAAGAGGCAGTTCCGTTTCTAGATCATAAATTTATCGATTCTTCTTCGTAATTGCCTTCAACGTGATTATTGCGTGTATTTCGTTCAATTCTAAATAATGGTTGAGAACGATTCTTACTCAAGGGTTTTGATTCAACAGCAATCTTTACTGAAATATATAAATACATATATATATATATATATATATATATATATATATATATATATATATATATATATATATATATATATATATATATATATATATATATATATATATATATATATATATATATATATATATATATATATATATATATATATATATATATATATATATATATATATATGTATATTCGAATGGCTGAAAACGTTGGCGTATCTCATTCCCCAATACGTGATGCTCCTATCGACAGCTATCAAACAGTTCGTGGTAACGAACTGTAAGTAAGGAGTGACCCGGCTCAATGGTAACCGAAAGTCTAGAAAACGGGATTTTGATACCAACAGATATTGAGTTTAGTCCTACTCATCAAAAGTTACGCGCCTGAGAAAATTTGGCTGATTTTCGAAAAAAGGGGGAAAGACCCCTTAAAAGTTATATAATATTAATGAAAATCACACCATCATGTTCAGCGTATCAGAGAACCCTAATGTAGAGGTTTCAAGCTCCTATCTACAAAAATGTGGAATTTTGCATTTTTTGCCAGAAGAAAGATCACGGATATATATATATATATATATATATATATATTATATATATATATATATATATATATATATATATATATATATATATATATATATATATATATATATATATATATATATATATATATATATATATATATATATATATATATATATATATATATATATATATATATATATATATATATATATATTTGAATGGCTGAAAACGTTGGCGTATCTCATTCCCCAATACGTGATGCTCCTATCGACAGCTATCAAAAAGTTTGTGGTAACGAACTGTAAGTAAGGAGCGACCCGGCTCAATGGTAACCGAAATTCTAGAAAACGGGATTTTGATACCAACAGATATTGAGTTTAGTCCTACTCATCAAAAGTTACGCGCCTGAGAAAATTTGGCTGATTTTCGAAAAAAGGGGGAAAGACCCCCTAAAAGTTATATAATCTTAATGAAAATCACACCATCATGTTCAGCGTATCAGAGAACCCCACTGTAGAGGTTTCAAACTCCTATCTACAAAAATGTGGAATTTTGCATTTTTTGCCAAAAGAAAGATTACGGATGCGTGTTTATTTGTTTGTTTTTTTGTTTTTTTTCCCAGGGGTGACCGTATCGACCCAGTGCTCCTAGAATATTGTGGGTGGGCTCATTGGAACATAAATTAAAAGTTCTAGTGCCCTTTTTGAGTTACAAAAAAATGGAGGTCAACAAGGCCCCCTCCAACGCACATTTTCCCCCCAAAGTCACCCGATCAAAATTTTGAGATAGCCATTTTGTTCAGCATGGTCGAAAATATGATAGCTATGTATTTAAGGATGACTTAATTCCCCGAAGTCCTCGGGGGAAGGGCTGGAAGTTATGAACTTTACCCAATGTTAACATATGGTATTGGTTATTGGAAAGTAAAAAGACGTTTTCAGGGGGGATTTTTTCTGGTAGTGGGGGGAGGGGCGTGGGTTTGGGATTATGTGGGAGGATCTTTCAATGCAGGAAATTTCAGGGGGGAAGGGACATTGCTATGAAGGGGGCGCCAGATTTCCCAGCATTCTTTAAAAAAAGACCAGAAATTAATTAAAATAAAAGAAAATAAGTTTTTCAACTGAAAGTAAGGAGCAACATCCCAACTTAAAACGAACAGAAAATATTACATATATGATTGGGTTCACCCCCTAGTCAATACCTAGCTCTTTAAGCCAAAGATGTTTTAGTACTTTCATAAGAGCTATTTATTCTAATTAACGGCTTTTGTGATTAAGGGTCATTTTTAAAGAATTGGAATAAAATTCGAAATTTAGCTTAAAGAGCAAGGTATTGACTAGGGGCCAAATTCCCCAATATACGTATTAAGAATATATGAATATTGAAGTTCGTTAAGTAAGTTAATTCGTAAGTTACGTATATTTATTGCTAATAAAAACGTTCGTAAATAAAATTAAAAAAGTTTCGAGAAAGCTATTTAACCAAATAAAAGTAAAATTAATATGAAAATTTTGTTGTAATTATTCATAAACGGTGAGCCAAAATCAAAACCTGCATTAATTCAAAAACGTTCAAAAATTAAATAAAAAAAACAAGTTTTTTTTTACTGAAAGTAAGGAACGACGTTAAAACTTAAAAAGAACAGAAATTATTTCGTTTATGAAAGGGGCTGTCCCCTCCTCAACGCCTCGCTCTTTAAGTTAAAGTTTGACTTTCTTACAACTCTATTTTTTTAAACAATAAAAAAATTTAGCGTAAAGAGGGAGGCGTTGAGGAGGGGACAGCCCCTTTCATATACGGAATAATTTCTGTATTGGTATTTCTGTATAGTATTGGTTTTGGTTTATTGGAAAGCCATTTAGCACAAGAAAAGTAAAATTAATATGAAAATTTTGTTTTACTTATTCAGTGACGGTGAGCCAAAATCAAAACCTGCATTAACTAAAAACCGTTCAGAAAGTAAATAAAAAACAAGTTTTTTTAACTGAAAGTAAGGAGCGAAATTAAAACTTAAAACGAACAGAAATTAGTCCGTATATGAAAGGGACTGTCCCCTCCTCACCGCCTCGCTCTTTACGCTAAAGTTTTTTTATTTTTTTAAAAAATAAAGTTGTAAGACAGAGTCAAATTTTAGCGTAAAGAGCGAGGCGTTGAGGAGGGGACAGCCCCTTTTATATACAGAATAATTTCTGCTCGTTTTAAGTTTTAATGTCGCTCCTTACTTTCAGTTAAAAAAACTTGTTTTTTTTAAATTTAATAGTACATAATACTAATTCACTCTTTGCAATCGAGAACGCGTCCACTAGGCATACATCAGAAGGTTTTCTCTTCTGAAGTACCATTAAGGGACACGTTTTTTTTCAGTTAAATATAAATAACATGGAGTCAAACTCTATGTTAGAACCAAGTGAATTTAAAATTTGAGTAAAAAAAGTTTTCAAAAAGTCATCAAGCCCTGCTCACACAAAATTATTGGATATCGTCCACTATGCGTACATCGACCTGCTGGGCGTGTATCGTACATCAATGGAATTTGTACGTCTGAAGCACGCATTTTCATCGTCTCAGACGTTCTCATTCAAAAATATTCCTCTTACACATCCAAAAATACTTTAGATGCCTGTGCTGGTGTTTACATTGATTTGAAAATTTTTGTACAGTGTTTTAATAGCCCTAAGTCCTTAATCAAAGCCCTGTTCCTAGATTTTATTGTAGAATGGATAGGAAAATATCGATAAAATTAAAGTGATTTATATGTCGTTACACCTGGATAACTATAAAATTGTTTCTAAAAAAATAATTTAAATGGAAGGCCCATCAGTGGATCCCTAACTCACTGGTGCCTTAAAATTCATTACTCGCTGTCGGCCCAACAGATTCAGTCTATCTAACTAGCACTCATCCAAGCATTAAACGACGACTTAAAATGACAGCGTAACAATGGACACCGTCCCATTTCCCCTGCAATACCAGGGAGTCTTTATCTTTTTTCAAAGAAGCACCTGGCTTTGCTTTACCGTTGATCTGTGCACATCGTTACGCTAAATGATATTTTCAGGGTATGAACCTGGTGCTCAAATCTTGTTTATTTCGATGCATTGCACAAGCATTTATCTGCTCTTTGTTTAAGCCACGTGGGCTCAGGAATTCTGGAAGAATGTTTAGTTAGTCCAAGTGAAATACCACTGTCTTTAACTAGCAGATGGTCGATATAGGCTAATAAGAGACAATTCAAGCAAATCTGTCTTTTAAAATACGGGATTCTGATGAAATTAATGATGATATCTTAAACTTAGGTTTGGTCTTGAAGCGCGGAAAAACACGTACTGTTAAAGCCTTTTAAACGGAGCATATTACCGGATGATCTAAAAAAAATGTAATAGGATTGCTATCTGGAGGATAGAATCCTCTGCTGATAAGAAAGCATGCAGGTACAAAATTAACGAAGATTTGGGGGGGGGGGGGATATTTTTGGTCTTCTAAAAGTTATAGCTATCCTGGAGAGGTACTTATGTACTATTTCGAACACAAGCGCTATATTATATAGGGAAGATGCGGGTTTCTCTCGAAACAGGTTTCTTTCAATAGAGAAATGGATTGCAAAGCGTGGTTTGTTACTGGGTTTACAATATTTAAACTATTGTTTTTTGGGGTATAGGGGGAAAAGGTACCTAGGTTAGGTTAGATATTTAATATATGCCATGCTTTACCTCCACCCCCCTAATGTGTAAATATATAGCCGAAATTTGTTTTTAAACTATTATATTTTTATCCTATTTTGTTTAATTTCATTAGCATTAGCGAAACTTCACTTCTCGCGTGTGTTCCAGATAGTACATAAGTACCCCTGGAGATACCAAGAGCTAAATGCGAAAATTGTCAATCTAGTAAAGCGAAAGCTCTTGCTTACAAATTTTTATGGGTAATTGCAGTCGGCCTATGCTGTCTGTTGTTAAGGCCACAAGCTGATTTTTTGATAAAATAATTAGAGAAACTACTATTTATAAAGATCTGAAACATCCGTACAGGACCCATCTGTAGCAAGACAAAAAGAAAAAAAAGTCGTTTGTTTTCCATCATATGCAAAAACGGCTACTACTACTACTACTACTACTACTGCTAACAACTCACCACAGCACCAAGCTTCCTGAGGCCAACACAGCTACGCACGCTCCTCTTCCATCCCAATCTATTCAAAGCCTCCTTTTTACACCCTCCCACGAAGTTCCATTTTCTTTAAAGCTTTCTTGATGACGTCCTCCCACCCCAGACGAGGACGACCTGCTTTCCGTCTAGCCCTAGACCGTTGGCCGAAAAGAAAAATCTTCGGCAATCTGTCGTCCTTCATCCGCACAACGTGCCCTAGCCCCCTCAGCCTTTCTTTTATTATAGCCCTAGAGAGCGGTATTGAACTACATTTTTCGCACAGCCCATTGTTTGAAATACGGTCAGTCAGCCGGGTACCCAGAACAATCCTTAAGCAATTTCTCTGGAAAACATCTAGCAAATCTTCATCCGCTTTTCGAAGCACCCATGCTTCAGAGCCATATTTGAGTAGGCTACTGTCATCACTATAGCTTCTAATATTCTAATCGTGTTTTGCATACTTATCTTCCTATTCTTCCAAACTTTTTTAACGGTGAAAAAACACCCTGAGCCTTTCTACTGGCTATTCTACTTTTAACATCTTCACTGAGCCCACCATCTTTACTAATAATACTACCAAGGTAAGTGAAGCTGCCCACCTGATCAATCTTTTCATTACCCAACGTCATCTTTTCATCTTCACTTATTCCTAGCCATAGTCACTTAGTCTTCTTAATATTTAGCCTTCTCATACGCAAAGAGGGAGACACAAAAAAGAAAAAAAATGAAAGAAAACTTGTTTTGAAAAAAAGGATAGTATGTTTAAACAAGCCTTTTGATACCTTCCTTCACTTTTTTCTTCTTCAAAACTGGATGCCTAGTAAGTGATCACAGGCAACGCTGTAGCGTTGCTATAGTAAAGGCCATACGACTACAATGTTTTATTATTTATTATTATTTTTTTCCCCATAGGCACTTCATATGGAAGGGGTCATCGTGGAAACTTCAAAGGGGGCTCATTCGATTGGAAATCGAGAGTTCTAGTGCCATTTTTAATAGTTGAAAGTGATTGAAGGGCAACTAGCCCCCAAACCCATCATTCCCCCAAACACATCCAATCAAAATTTTGAGATAGCCATTTTGTTCAGCGTAGTTGAATTCCAAATATAAAATATATTTTTGAGGAGGACAGTAGAAGGGCCTTATTGACTCCGAACGGGACTCCTTATATGGGCATAGAATACTGACGGGACTCCATATATGGGCATAGAGTCATTAGGGAGAACACGTGGTTAATGGGGTCAATGACCTAAATGTCAAGGTCAATGTTGTTGTTGTTGTAAGTGCACGCTCTCAGCGAATGTCAAGGTCGACGTTGTTGTTGTTGTAAGTGCACGCTCTCAGCGAATGTCAAGGTCGAGTTATTTGTTGTTGTTGTTGTTTTGGGCAAGTGTAAGCTCTCAGCGAATGTCATGGTGTCCAGAAATAGGAAACACTATTTGTTGTTGTTGTTGTTTTGGCCAAGTGCACGCTCTCAGCGAATGTCAAGGTGTCTAGCAATAGGAAACAGCATTTGATGTTGTTGTTGTTTTGGACATGTACATGCTCGAGGGGAATGTTAAGAGTTTCCCGGAAACAGTAAGATCACGTGTTTCCTTCTCAACCAATCAGCGAGTCGGTTACATCCCCCTTCTCAGCCAATCAGAGGGCTGGTTACATATACTTTTCCCCGTTACATAACAATTCGCCCTTGAGATTTCGTATATAACGGACATGCAATGTGATTAAATTATCAGAAAGTATTTTGACACAGTGTAAACACCTAGAATGGATAGTATTGATGAATTAGAAGTCTTGGCAGCCGCAATTAGCAATGTAAGTGCATTTTATTTTCAAACGAATTTTCCTTGGACATCCTCCAGTATATTCAGCTAAAACGTAAATATATTCCTTTACCTCAAACCCTCACCCCCCCCCCCCCCCCAAACCATACAAACATCATTATAATCAATGGAAAACATAAAATATATTCTTTTTACCCTAACCCCCTCCCACCATTGTTTTACAATCCCAAATTCTCGCAAAAAGAAATAATTATCATTTCGTTAAATTTTGGCTTTTCTCAAGTGTAATCTTTTCTCTAACTGAGAAATCCATCGCTCTGTTGTTATTAGCCTGCTCTGATTTGACACAAGACTCCAATGTGAGGCCTATAATTAGCTATCACCCTTTTCTGGTGTGTTCACGCTATCGGTCTAGTCAAAGGGTTATGTTTTGGCTGTCAAATTAAAACAGCTTTAAGCAAAAAGAGATTGCTGTATATTCAGCTTGTAGTCTCGTAACCTTGTATTTGTCAGAGAG
>NW_028297952.1:0-8685 GCF_049724085.1 Artemia sp. Qi Xiang Cuo
ATATATATATATATATATATATACATACCAAATGGTGAACGTAGTTACCAAACTTTGAAAGCAGTGAAAGTTATCTTTTTTTCAGAATTGCATAAAATAATTCATTTTACTTGTAGATAGATAGTTTATCATCCTTTCATCCTAGGGTAGAACTAACGTAAATAGTAACATTTGTAGGTGGGGGCAATTGCGGGTGGGTTACTCGCAATTAAGTCAAGGTCTAAAGCTATGATATAGATTTGGTACATTAATAAACATATATTGTTGTCAGATATTAAATAAGTGTCCCATTATTTATATTTGAGTCTCTTAACTAAAATTGCTGCTGACCATTGAATTAGGTGAATGTTGTGAACTTGAGTGCCTCTTCTCTTCTGAATGAGATGACATATGGTTTCAGTCTGCATTTGATTACTCAGATTCTGCAACAGGAAATGTGTCCTATTTATGCAAATTGCAGACTCATATAAGTATTGGGCCGTACATTTATCAATCATTAAATAAAAAAAACAATTTTTTTCAACTGAAAGTAAGGAGCAACATTGAAACTTAAAACGAACAGAAATTATTATATACAGCGCAATCGCGCTGCCTAAGTAAAGAACGATGTTGGCACAATGTTTTTTTTCTTTAGACCAGGGGATTTCGTATCGAAGGAGTTGTCGTAGAAACTTGGAAAAGGGCTTATTCGATTGGAAATTGGAGTGGCTAATGCCCTTTTTAATATTGCAAAGTGATTGGAGTTCCCCTCCCACGTCCACCCTCCCATTTGCCTATTATGTTTAAAAACTAAATTTTGCCTTAAGATTAAATCAAAATGAACTATGTTAATGCTAATTCCCAATAAGGCATCTCAGCAGTATCCCTGCTGAAAATTTTTCTCAGGTATACAAATAGCAGGCCAAACTATAAAGTCTTTAAAAAAATGAAAAGATTTAAACTTTTATTTTCTTTTTCCTTGAAAAGACTATATCAATATAAAACGAACAGAAATTAGTTAAAAACAAATTTTTCCACAAAATAAATGTTTCAAAAAAAAAGTAAAGAACTCCTTTTAACCAAAACTGAGCAGAAATACAATAAAACAGTCTACAAAGCATGAAACCATCAGAAATAACCATCGGTAAATAAGTGAAACCCAAAACGAACATAAAGTACAATAAATAACCAAGTCAAACTAAAAACGAGCAGAAATTAACATGAATAGGGCTCGAAACCCCTATGCCATCCCAAAGCCCAAACATAACTTACACTTTACTGAAAAAAGTCCAAATGAATGTGCATTGTCAGTTTAATATTCATATACTGATATTTAGTAATCAAAATGTTAATATTATTTGTTTTAATAAAGTTATAAAAGTAAAAACATTTATATTTCTTCAGTAAAGTGCAAGTTATGTTCTGGCCTTGGGAAGGCATAGGTTTTTTGAGTTTGAAAGAGTTTGCCAAGTTTACAAATGGTCGTAAATGGCCAAAAAACAACGACTTTTGTTGGCCTGTAGTAAAATGTTACTGTAGTAATATATGTTACTCCAAGCAGTTTCTTCAAGTACTATCAAGAGTAATGTACTGTATTAGAAGAGAAAGAAAAAAGAAGGAATGGAGAAAGAAAGTGAATGAAAATGTCTTACGGAAAACTTTTCATAGATAGTACTTTATGTCACCGATCTTTAAAAATTTGGGATATGGTACATTTTCTGTTTTTAGTACGTTTTTCATGCAATTTGTGGTACATTTTGCTTTGAGGTGTTGGTAACACTGCACTTCACGCATTCAGTTTTGTCCAAAGGGAGATACCTCAGGAACGGCTAAGGGTACTACGTTGAAATTGCCAGGACATATCCAATAGGAAATTGAACTAAATCAAAATACACTATTTTTAAATTACTTAATTTTCTTTTGCGGGGAGTACCTTGCAAGATCTTTACACTTCTACCCTGATAGATAAAATATCTTTTCGAAAAAAAAATATTCGAAAAATACCCTTTCGTTGTATTTTATTGAAAAAGGGCGTTTTTCGTATTTTAGAGTTTTCTGCTAATTATAAAATTCTGACATACTGAGAGTCATTAAAACAAAAAAAAATGTTTTTGTTTTTTCTTTGTATAATAAATTAAATTTAATTTTTTTGCATCATTTCTGTTTATTGGTCTTTTGTTTCACTTTTGGTTCTTTATGTAAAATCATGTAATTAAAATTTTGTTTCATGCAACTATCAAGTAGAATCTAGTCATTTGCGCCTCTCTGGGGACATTTTTTTTAGTTCTGTTTTTTTTTTTAATTTCACGTTTTTCGAAAATTTTCCAAAATTCCTGATAATTAGTCATTGTATTCCTGTTGGTTTCAAATCCTGTTAGAAAAAAGAAAGAAAAAAACTGATATGAATTTACTATGATTTATTTTCAAAAAATAAATATGCTCTCAGGCAATTAGGACGTTTTTATCAGAAAGAAAGCATGACTTTACTATCTAAAAAAAAAAAAATATAGAACCTTGATATGATAATGTGAAAATGTTTCACAACGTTTGAATTTATTAAATCATACTTATTTGGCTCTTGAGCTGCCTTGATCAAGAAGGAGGCACTCCAGGGGCGCAATTTGCTATGGGGCATGGGGGGACTGTCCCCACCAGACCCACGCTTGACCCCTTTTCAGACCTCAATCTGTCCCCCCAGCTGAAATTTAGTTTTTGCAAAATATCTCGTCCAAACTAAGATATGCCTGCATAATTCATGGATCCAGATAAACAGGTCAGTTTTTTTGTATATCTTTGTCTGATTTTGGCATTTTGAAGGACAATTTTTTCCAAGTCTTGATTGGGAAATTTTCCGTTTACCATTAAAATTTTGAGATAAACTCTGATTTTATGGGAAATGTTTTATACTGTTTATAAAAATCTAAAGACAAAGTGATAAGTTAATTGAATGTTATTTGAGTATTGCAACCGGAATTAAATTTGCGGCAAACTTTGTTACTAGTATTCTTTTATACTCTTTGACAATCCATGATGCATTATCGTTTCTCAGCCTTTTGGCTGAGATCAAAGTGTATTTTGAAACCAGGGGGATGTCGGGGTTTGGTCCACTCCCTTCACGCGATGATCCAGATTTGCAATACCTCCGGGATTGGCCAGGGTTGCCAACTGGACATATTTTATGTCCAAAGGACATATTCCTGTGTGCCGGGACACAATGACATAATAGGGCAAAAAAGGGACATATTTTAGAAATTTGGGACATAAAAGGTCCATACTTAGCAATTTATGACATAAAATAGAATATTTCCCGGCTGGATACATATTTTTGTAAAAAAAAAATTTTATTTTTCACAAAATCATTGACAATCCATGATGCATTATCGTTTCTCAGCCTTTTGGCTGAGATCAAAGTGTATTTTGAAACCGGGGGGATGTCGGGGTTTGGTCCACTCCCTTCACGCGATGATCCAGATTTGCAATACCTCCGGGATTGGCCAGGGTTGCCAAATGGACGTATTTTATGTCCAAAGGACATATTCCTGTGTGTCGGGACACAATGACAGAATAGGGCAAAAAAGGGACATATTTTAGAAATTTGGGACATAAAACGTCCATACTTAGCAATTTATGACATAAAATAGAATATTTCCCGGCTGGATACATATTTGTGTAAAAAAAAAATGTTATTTTTCACAAAATCAGTATTAAAACTACTTATCTAACACTAAATTTATATTTTCTACTAATTTTTTTACAAACGTTATTTTTTTTACAAACTTTATTTTTTTTACAGACGTTATTTTTTTACAAACGTTATTATTTTTCGGAGTTGTTGCACTTTCCCGCATAAAACTATTTGCAAATACTCTTGAAATTCTTTACAAGTTTGTATTCTTTCATCTATAAACGATTTTATTTCTCCTTGCTTTTACGCTACAGTCAAGACAATAGGGAATCAGGCACCTTTTTAGTTAACAATCGCTTCTGGCTTCCAATAGTCAGGCCAAAACATATATCTATCTATCAAGTATTACAAACTAAAAATCAAAAGTTAGAAAAAGAAAAAAAAAATAGATTCTTGATGATCTGAAACCAATTTTGATATCAATAGATATACCAAAAAATTAGCTTATTGTGCTGATTAAAATATATACAATATCTTTTAAGTACTGAGAAAATTTTTTAAGTCCTGAGTTTTTTAAGGCCTGAGAAAATTTGCCAAATTTTTGAAAAAGGTAAAAAACACCCCATAAAATTTAAAGAATTTTAATGGAAATCACGCCATCAGATTCAGCGTATCAGAGAACCCCCTGTAGAGGTTCCAAGCTCCTATCTATAAAAACGAAATTTTATAGTGTTTGCCAGAAGAAGCATCACGGATTCATGTTTATTTGTTGTTGTTTCTTTTTCCAGGGTGATCTTATCGAAACAGCGGTACTAGAATTTTGCAAGAGGGCTCGTTCGAACGAAAATTAAAAGATCTAGTGCCCTTTTTAAGTGATCAAAAAATTGGGGGACAACTAGCCCCTGTCCCACGCCCTTTTTTTCCTGAAAGCCGTCTGATCAAAATTTTGAGATAGCCATTTTGTTCAGTATTGTTGAAAGGTACAATAGATACGACTTTCGTGGTGACATGACCCCTCAGAACCACCAGAGGAAGGGCCGCGAGTTATGAAATTTGCCCATTGTTTACATATAGTATTCGTTATAGGGAAGTATACCGACATTTTCAAAGGGAGGAAGGAGATCTTCTGGGGATGGATTTTCTATGGTGAGAATTTCTCATTGGGATGGAAGTTTCTGGGGGTGAACTTTTCAGGGGAAATTTTACATGGAGAGAATTTACCAGAATTTGTATACAGAATGTTTGCTATTTGTCTTTTTTTCTTTGTTGATCCTATTGTACATGTTGAGACACTCTGAGGGAACTCTCAGGGGAAGTTTTGAGTGGAGTTGGAATTCTCTTGGGATTTTTTTGGACGGGGGGGGGGGGGTTTCAACGGGAAAAATTTCCATGGTCGAATTATCACCAGGAGAAATTCTCCATGGAACATTTCTGAGGGATAAACTTTCCAGGGGGGGGGGGATTTTTCAAACAGGTATATTCCCTAGTGACCTTAAAAAGGATCAGAAACTAAATGAATATAAGTCTTTCTTCAAATAAAAGTATGGTAAGGAGTATTTTTCAGGCAGAATCTTAGGCAAAAAATTTTCTGGGAAGGATTCGCAGCAGGGATGGAATTGTCCGAGGGTAATTTCCCGGCGGAAAAATTTTACATGGGAAGAACTTTATATAGAGGAAGTTTTCGTGGGGAAATTTTCCACAAAGGGGGTGGATTTCCTAGGATTATCTGAAAAACAATCAGAAATAAATACAAAAGCTAGTTTTTTCTACCGAAAGTAAGAAGTGATATTAAAACTTAAAACGTACAGAAATTATCCCGTATATGGCGGGGGCTACTCCCTCCTCAATACCCCCCTCTCTATACTAATGTTCAACCTTTTGTCTTATTTTTTTAAGAACGATTTTTGAAACACAAGAGACGTGCCACCCTTGGAGTAAGCCCCCCTCCACCCTTGTTGGAGAGGGAAGGAGCCACCCCCCTCCAAGTTCAAGTTCTTTATTAATCAATAAAAAAAAATTGACAAAACTATCAAATTAATTACCCACAGTGGGAATAACTCGTGTGTGGGTTTATATACACTCAACAATAAATAACTAATACTATCTCCAGATACCGGAATAAAAAGATTGCTCTTCAACTCTCCGTACGGTAACAACAAACAAAATCCGCAAAAAATCTAAGTAACCAAATAAATAAAGTGAAATGAGGAGCATCCACCCCAGAAAATAAATCAAATTAATAATTACTGATTAAAGGATTCATTAATCTAATTTTATTATTAACCAACGAATTATTCAAATCTATAAAACTATGAAATTTATTCCAATTATATATAATACTATGCCTTGGTGAAAAACGGGACCTTTCAGATTTTAATAAAGCCTGACGGACTACAGAACTGCCACGGGTCCAATATGAATGCAAAACCCCATTATTATCCTGAAAAAAATATTATGCAAATAAGAATACTCAGGCAAAAGACCTTGAAAGTGTTTAATCATATAAAGAACAGAATGGAAAGAAGAGAAAAGATCCAGTGGAAGGATATTTAAAATTTGATACATACTTTTTGTTGATGATTTACTAGGGTAAGAAAACGGGCTAGGCAGGCAATTTTTCCATAAATTGACTTACTTTGACTTTTGTCTCCCGCCGGGCGCTGCTCGGCGTAGAGAGTGACGTCTGCCTCCTCCATCCACTTCGGTCCATGGCAAGCGTTTGCACATCGCTCAACCTGATATTTGCCATCGTCAGGAACTCGGACAGGCTGTCAGACCATCGTTTCTTTGGTCGGCCGCGAGGTCGCTTCCAACTGGCTTTGACAGGGTCGAAGTCATGGATCGTTTTCGCAGGTATGTGTGGAGGCATTCGAAGTAGGTGTCCGAACCATCGTAGTGTTCGCTCGGCTGCTTGGGTCGAAAACCGAGACTGCTTGGTGAGCTGCAGCAGCTTCTCATTGCTGACAAAGTCGAACCATCGTAGACCTTCGATCCTCCTCAGGCTCTTCGACTGAAAGACATCAATTGCCTTGAGGGTTGCGCCTGAAGCTTGCCATGTTTCAGCTCCATAGAGCATCACAGAGCTGACGAGCGCGTTGAAAATCCACAGCTTCGCTGTACGACTGATGTTTGGTT
This sequence comes from Artemia sp. Qi Xiang Cuo, assembly GCF_049724085.1. Taxonomy (NCBI): domain Eukaryota; kingdom Metazoa; phylum Arthropoda; class Branchiopoda; order Anostraca; family Artemiidae; genus Artemia; species Artemia sp. Qi Xiang Cuo. Next base: position 6,740 of record NW_028297952.1, read on the forward strand.
CTCGCCAGAGGTGACGGTTCAGTCTACCCATGGCAGAAGACGCTTTGGATATTCTCGCTTGTAGTTCAGAAGGAAGCGAGCCATCTGAAGAAATTATGGAGCCCAGGTAGGTGAACCTTTGGACAACTTCGATGCTAGTGGTGCTATCCAGGCTAACTGAAGGATTGGCAGCAGGAGAGGATGGGTCAATGGCCATAATTTTCGTTTTAGTCCAGTCTATCTGCAGTCCTACTTTTGCAGCCTCTTCTCGTAGGATTCGAAGCGCTTCCAGCAACTGCTCCATGGAGTCCGCCAGAATGGCCAAGTCATCGGCAAAATCAGCATCTGTAATGACACGATCTCCAAACTTGAGTCCAAAGCTGAGACGTGAAGTAGTCCTTGTCATAACGTAGTCTATGATGACATTAAAGAGTTCTAGGGCAACTGCACATCCTTGGCGCACTCCAGTCGTGATTTGGAAGAACGGGCTGCGGCGGCCGTTCACTTGAACACAGCTCTCCATCCCATAGTGTAGACCTTTGAAGAGTCTGCAGTATTTCTCAGGGAGGCCTGTCGATTCTAGAATCCGCCAAAGAGCTTCTTGGTCCACTGAGTCGAACGCAGCATGGAAGTCGACGAAGGTAATAAAAGCTTTTTGTCGAAACTCCGTGGCTTTTTCTATGATTTGTCGGATCGTAAAAATCTGCTCGATGGTTGAACGGTCCGACAAGAAACCAGCTTGCTCCGGTCACCGGATTTTACGAATGATATTTCGACATCGATCTAGCAGAAACATTGAGAAAAGTTTTCCCGGGACAGACAGTAGGGTTATTCCACGGTAGTTCAAGGAGCTCCGCCTAGAACCATTTCTCTTCCACAATGGGATAATGACATTCATCGCCTAATCTTCTGGAATAATCTCAGTTTGCCAGATTGGAGAGAACATGGGTCGGAGAAACAGGAGCATAACAGGGCCTGCAAATATTAGCAGCTGCGCACTCAGGCCATAGACACCGGCAGCTTTATTGTTCTTGAGCCTTTTTACTGCATTTCCAATTTCTAATGGGCTGAAAGGCTCGTCTGGAGGAGCATCTGTTTCGGATCTTGGACTGCCAGGTTGGCTGGGACTATCAGTAGGAGGCATAGACGGGTTAGTGTTGTTCAGGAGTGAGCAGAAGTGGTCCTTCCACCACTCGAGACAAGAACCCTCATCAGAGAGAAGTGTCCCATCCCTGGATAGGATGGTTCCCAATGCTGGTGTTTTATTTTCTGTGAGATCGCGGAGGTGCTTGAACAGGCTACCCATGTCTTTCTTTTTTGCTTCTAGTTTGATTTCATTGGCTTTCCTTGCAACAAACTGAGTTTGGTCTCGGTGAATAAGTCTGTTCCGCACTCCATTGAGCCTTCAATAGGTGGCCATGTCCCCAAGAAGTCTTGCCCTCTGCCTTTGCTCTATGACCTGCAGTGTTTCGTCAGTTAGCCACGATTTCTTTGGGAAACTCCGCTTGCCAAGCACCAGCTGTGCTGCTTTGCTGGTCTGTGATTTAAAATACTTCCAGGTGTCTTCGCTGTTGTTGAGTGTGTCCAGGAGCTCAAAGCGATTTGATATCTCAACACTATACTTCTGGCGAGTATATGGCTCCTTTAGTTTCCCAATATCCGCTGCTACTGGTTTTTGTTTCCGATCGCTGTGCATGGAGGCGAAGCTGGACATCAGCACACACAATCCTGTGATCTGCATTTCCGAGCTCTGCTGATCTGTAAGTTCTGCAGTTCTTCAGCGATGATCTCCAGCGTTTAGAAATAATGACGTAGTCAATCATCGTCTTTGTGCAACCGTCGTTACTATACCACGTGTACTGGTGGATAGTCTTACGTTGAAAGTAGGTGTTTGCGATCACAAGTTCATGGGATCGGCACAGTTCGAGTAGGCGAAGGCCGTTATCGTTCAGTGGGTCGGGGGATAC
>NW_028297953.1:0-8676 GCF_049724085.1 Artemia sp. Qi Xiang Cuo
TTATTAGTTTTAAAAGATTTACTTTTCTGTACGAAAAGATTAACCAGAGAGTGCGAAAGGATTTTTTGCCAAAATTCACTAAAAAGAAAGATAATTCGTTCCTTCTACATAGAAAAATTGAAATTTTTAAAGATTGAAGGTGAAAGTGTGGTACAGTCTATATTTTGTATATGTGTTTTATATGTGGTGCAGTAGCATATGTGGTGCAGTATATATTTTGCAAAATATCAATGACGCGTTCTTACGTCGTAGAAAGATAATTGGTGCAGTATTATATGTGGTGCAGTCTATATTTTGTATATCTATTTTATATGTGGTGCAGTATTATATGTGGTGCAGTATATATTTTGCAAAATTTCAATGACGCGTTCTTACGTCGTAACCACTCCACGCTTTCGTTTAGTCAAAATACCGTTAACTTTCTGTTAAGAACCTTTATTTTCATTTTTTAGTTCATTTGGATAAAAGGTAATTGAAATATTGTTGACAATATTTTGTGACTTTTCCGTTACGAGAAGCCAGGGTAGAGGTCAATTACAACAAATTATCATTAAATAATAAGTTTCAACATTTTAAGGAAAGTTACAATACGTCGGACAGTTTAAGATTTAAATTTTGCAAATTTTCAGAAAGATACAACACCTTCAATAATTACAAGGACAAAGTTAGTTCTCCTGAGAATTTAGGGGTGAAAATCAGAGCATCTTTTTAGTGCACTGAGATAAAAAAGGGACCAAGAAAAAAGATTCCGCAAATATTTTTGTTACCTTTTAACAAAAAATTTTCAAAAAAGCTATTTGAAAAACTTGACTTTATAACAACAAAGAATTATAGGGCTGGAAGTAATTATCTATTTAATAAATTCTAGAAATTTACAAATAGAGAGATTTGATTAATTTAAGCTATTTACATGACCCTATCAAGGGGGTTAAGGGTTTTAAACGTCCCCCTCCCCTCCAAAAAAATGTTGTCTGACTCGTAAAAACATAACAAAAATGAATATAAAAATTTTTTTGATGCGTTAAAAAAAAATTGTCCTTCCCCCCCCCCCCAAAAAAAATCCTGGATACATTCTTGTCTATTTAATTAATGGATTAATTAATTGAACTAGTTAAATAAATTTACATATAAAGTGTTGAATTTTTACTATTATTGTTAATATACTTTGATTTTTAAACCCAACCAGACTTTGGCTCCGGTGTTTCAGAAGGCGTTACGCTTGGCGTTAATTGTCTGACTTCGATAAATAGCTTACCCTTTAAACTCTACAGCTTCGATCGAATGATTTGCTTCATATTACCTTTGGATTCTTAATACATCTAGAATATTATAGTTTTCTCCAAAATGCGGCGTATTATCTTCACTATTTAATCGTGCAACCAGTCTTCCGTGCAGCCGTGCAACCGTGCAATCGTGCAATCTTCCGTGCAATCGTGCAACCAGACTTCGTGCAACCAGTCTGGTCAACCAACGAAAATTGAAGGGGAAGGGAGGCAAAATATTCTTTTTTAAATGAGGGATTTTTTATAATCTAGGACTAGATAAATCCCTAGTTTTTTAAACGAAACTACCAAAAAAAGAACATTTTTCTCTGAAAACACTAAAAACGTTTTTTTAAAAGCTTTAGGGACGGAGGGGGTAAAAAACCTAAAAAGGTATTTATCCCTCCCCCCCCCCCCCGAATTGACATCAATGCTTCCCACTCCATGATTGAACAACCTGTTCTTCGATTGGAACCAGAGTGATTACAAAAAAAATGTTAATTTGAAGATAAAACGTGAAAATATCAAACTTGATAAGATGTGAAATTCGACAATCTGGACCATTAATTGCCGCAGCACCAATACGGACAGCTAGAGCAAAGGCTATTGCTAAATTGTCTGAAGTAATCAAAATCCAAAAAACGTGTCAAAAACGAAGAGCAAAGACACGGGCGGTTAGAAGATATGCGAAAATGACAATTAGAGAGCATTAAAAATGAAAATGAAGAGCAAAGACACACGCAGTTAAGAAAAGTGGTGGGGTGTCAAAAATAAAATGAAGAGCAAAGACACACACAGTTAGAAGACATGCGACACCGGGCATGCAAGCAAGTCAAAAATAAAAATGAAGAGCACATACAGAGGCCATTAGAAGAACAGCGGCGGCTTGTCAAAAAAGAAAATGAAGAGCAAAGACACGCAGCTAGAAAACATTTGACGCCGAGCACGTGAAGCAAGTCAATATATATATATATATATATATATATATATATATATATATATATATATATATATATATATATATATATATATATATATATATATATATATATATATATATATATATATATATATATATATATATATATATATATATTCAAACTAAGACAACTCACCCTGGTTGAGCACTTGGCTTTTGTTTTGATTCCACTGGATTCCCGACCATCACAAACCCAAACTGTCATTACAGCTTTATTGTTAGCTTTTCATTTTCAATCGGTGAGACGAAACACAGAGATGTTTTTTTCCGACCTTTGGAAGCTGGACGTGTCTGTTCGCGAAAAAAGGAAAATGGAGACTTTGTCTCTTATCTTGACTACGGCGAAGATGATGAGGGTGAATAAAATTATTTATAGATGAAAGAACTCAAACATCAATACAAAAAATACTGAAATGTACTACAATTTTGTAAAATGTACCATATTTTGTGGGATTGTACCAGTAGAGGTGAAACGTACCCAAATCGTACAATTGTATTACGTTTGGCATCACTGTTGTATACTCGTCAGGTGCCAACTGAATACAGATGAATCAAGACTTTAAACCAGGGTTGCCGCTGTCAGTAGGATTTTACTAGATTTAGTAAAAAAAAAATTTAGTAAATTTAGAGGATCTAATAAATTTCCCGGAATTTAGTAAAAAGACATGATTTATAGTAAACAAAACTTTTTTTTATTTTCCTTGAATTCAGGGAAAAAAAATGTCATAAGCATATGACAATTTACAAATTTTGCTTGTCTGTTTTACAATTTATAATTTTGCTTGTCTGTCTGAGAGACAGACAAGCAGTCACCTATTTTCATAAACAGACAATTCACTTCCGGCGTCTAAAGGTCGACAAAATCAGCTTTCTGTGTATCAAATCTTACCAACTAAAAATTAAGCTATAATGACACTTGGATTGTGATGATTGGGAATCTATTGGAATCAAAACAAAAGCCAACCACCCAAGGTGATTAAGTGAATCTCCTTAGTTTAAAATTTTTTATTGAGGAAAAAGGAGCCTGCTGAGAGAAATTAAAAGTAAGTAGAAATGTAACATTATATATATATATATATATATATATATATATATATATATATATATATATATATATATATATATATATATATATATATATATATATGAACTTGTAGGTTTCCAGAATTTTCAATCATACTATGAAAACGAAAGAAAAGAGGAAAAGAGAAAAAAATAAGAAAAAAGGAAAAAAGATTTGTGAAAATCGTATTGATTATCCTCCAATAGTAAAAATCGATGCTTGATGGCTCAAAAATTTTTTTTGAGCATTTAGTAAAAACAGATGCGATCTAGTAAATTTTTCCTCTCCAATTTAGTAAATTCTTCCAGGTCAGGGTGGCAACCCTGACTGTGGTACAATTCAGTTGTTTTGTACCTATGTTTGTATTCTTTTATCTACAAATATTCTATTTCACCCTGATCTGTTCAGTATAGTCAAGATAACGGACAGACAAGCAGTCACCTATTTTCCTTTTTTCGTAAACAGACACTTCATTTCCGGCGTCCAAAGCAGTAGGGTATCCAGGGGGGACCGGAGCGGCCCGCCCCCCCCTAAATTTCTTTTTTTTTAAGTGCCAATATAGTAAGTTCCGAAATATTCATGCTTTTAAGTAATTTGCAACACCCGTTCTTTTTTTCATTTCCTGTTAAATGGCTATCCATTTCTCCAGCAAGCTTATATCATTATTTTATCATCAAACGTGCAATCGTCTCCTGTAATCAAACAAGATGTCAAGAAATTTTTCTCACTATTTAACCCCCGCAGCTATAAGCACTGGCTTCTCTGCAATGAATGAATTGCGATAAGGAATCGGACTAAGAGGCAATAGTTCATTCAAAGTTTCAAACGCTGCTATAGTTCCAGTGTAAGCTAAGCATTGAAATGGAAAGGTCACGTGAGAGGAAAGAAATAAAATTACCTTAAATTACCTTAAATCGCATGTCCAGCGAGATACGGTGGTTCTGAGCCTCCTGTAGAAATCTCGCTGGTGGTGTTCCAAGGTTATGATTTGACATCCCAGTTCAGCCTCCATTCGGCGTTGGCCCAGTCTTGATCAACTCCTTTCTTGAAGGCATCTAAAGTTTTAGATTGAACGGTGGCTTCGGATAAGCTGTTCCAGAGTGGGACGGAACGGACTGTTGGCGCTCTTGCATGATGCAACGGGGGGCCTGCAGCTTCTTGGTGTGTCCTCTTGTGGTAGTTGAGAAGGACGGGGAAAAGACATGACTTAATAGGTCATTTTCTAGCAACTTACGAGTTGCTATTACGTCTCCTCTTTTCCTACGGTATACTAAGGTAGGGAGTTTGAGTAAGGCGAGACGTTCCTCGTAAGATTTGTCTTGGAATGCAGAGATAAGCGTAGTTGCTCTTATTTGGACACTCAAGTGCTTTCACATCCATCTTATAGTACGGAGGGGCTAAGGTCATGCCAAATTCCAGGTGAGGACGGACCATGGCTTTGTACAGCTTCGTATTCACTCCCGACTTCCTGGTGGTAAATGTTCGCTTTATGAGGCCAAGGGCTTGGTTTGCTTTTGCAACTTGAGCTCGTTTGTGGCATTGAAACTTCAGTTCATTGTCAACAATAACCCTCAGGTCCTTCTCCTCACTGACTGCTTCAAGCTGGGCGTCTCCTATGTGATATGCAAGTTTTGGATTATTGCGTCCAAGATGTAGAACTTTACATTTTAAGGCATTGAACTGTAGACACCAATCCGATGACTATCTAGATAGTCTGTCCAGATCTTCTTGCATAGTTGATAGATTTTGGTCGTTCTGTGCCAGTCCTAGGAGCTTGCAGTCATCAGCATATAGCGTCAAAGGATTCTTCAGGTTCGTTGTACGGTTATTGATATACATGCTGACAAGCTTAATTAGTTCTAGTTAGTTCTTGTAGTCAGATATAAATATGAAAATTGTGCTTTGCTTGAAGAGCGGTTTCTCGGGTTTTCTGTTTGCAGAAATCTCACCGGCTCTGCAGTAGCGAAACAAATCATCGGCCAATGCATTGTGTTGGCTTAAAACTGGAGAAATTTGTGGGGGTTGGTTTTGATAGGGCCAGCAACATGTCAGGCTGCTATTCTGGTGCACAGGCAGAAATTAGGAAAAAATATCTGCATGTGATCTACACCCACTGTGCATCCTAAATTTTTTTTTTTTTTAACCAATGAAAAAGAATATGTGAAATAAAAAACTGTCGGAAATTGTTATTATGTAAATGACGGAAATTTTTATTAAATAAATAGCATTATTTAGCAAGTGATGTAACGAAGTATGTAATCTTTTTTTATTTGGATTGTCCCAAATCATTGCTTATAGTCAACAAATTTCGTAGGATAGTGTTAAACCGTGAAAAAAAGTAAGCAAAACTAATCACCTAAATGTTGCAACTCCTTTGGTACATAAAACTTTAAAATCAACAAGTTTAATGTAGCTTAATAATTACCATAAAATGCAAAACAAAATTCAACGCCACCTAGTGCAGTTGGTTATGCGTAAAGGTGAAATCAATGTCGAAGAAATCGTTTGGAGGCTTGAATAATTTTTTATTTTTATTTTTTTCCAACAAATATAAAATCCTTGAAAATAAAATTTAATACTGATGTCACAAATCGATGCAATCTTATCTTTTATGAAAATGTTTTTTTCTACGTTAAGATGTTCGTGGCTTTGGGAAGCCGGAAGTGTTTGTTCGCGAAAAAAGGAAAATGGAGACTTTGGGTTTGTCTCTTATCTTGACTATGGCGAAGATGATGAGGGTGAATAAAATGATTTATAGACGAAAGAACTCAAACATCAATACAAAAAATGCTGAAATGTACTACAATTTTATAAAATATACCATATTTTGTGGGATTGTACCAGTAGAGGTGAAACGTACCCAAGTCGTACAATTGTTTTACGTTGGGCATCACTGTTGTATACTCGTCAGGTGCCAACTGAATATAGATGAATCATGACCAGGGTTGCCAACTTTTTGGTCAATGAATATGTCCCTTGAGTATTTAAAAATGTGTCCTTTTCAGCTAAATTGTGTCCATAATTTGTCTATAATATGTCCATCTTGAAATCTCAGAAGCTAGTTTTTTTATGACTTGTAAACCTCTTTCAAATTTGTCAGTTAACATCGAATATAATGAAAACGAAAAGATTCATTTAGTTCATATATTTTTAGCGAAGAAGTCACATACACTGAAAATATGAACGCCGAAGCAAGGACTTACAATATGTATTAACAGGGGTCCATGCTAAATAAAACAAATAGTTAGACACATAAGTATCAGGTTTGTCCTTTTCATGGTAAAAGCGAAAAATTAGGCAGACATGTGCAGACAAATATGGAAAATCTGACTGGGGTCAGAAGTACATTTTCCGACGTGAGCATCGTGTCGTTTTTCGTTTTTCCACGTGGGAAAAAATAGCTAACTTTTGGAGTGGAAAATGTTTCCGATTTAAGACTCCTTTAAGACTAATTTGTCTTTGTTGATCCCAAAAATGTGCTTACTTTTTTCCTCCGACTCCTGTTTACTGAGTTATCACCATTTTCATCACTACGCTCCATGCACTTCTGAGTAATTTTCGCTTTCTGACTTTGTATTTTTCATAGTAATCAAATAGAAACTTGTGAGCATGTTAAGGAAAATATGAAGAATTGACTAAGTCGCAAATTCAAATTTGTCTCTGCGGGTCTGCACTACTTTGCATTTTTCCGCGCGAAGAAAAAAATGCAAATTTTGAGAATGAATTATGACCGAGTTTAAGATCTTTTTTCTGACTAATTCGAGTCTCTCAATTTCAAAAATGTGGTTATTTTTGCAATCAGACTTTTAATTCAGGATTTACCAGTTTCATAACTACGGTTTCCATGACATACACTACCTCATGCCCTCCCTATAACAATTCTTACTTCATAATATGCAGAAGAATTTTACCTAACACATTTTGCATGCACACCCGCTACACTATACCCCCCCCCCCCTAATGTGCTTTTCTGTATGCAAGTCAAGTAAACTTCCAACTGAAATGATTACTGAGGTGTCATTTTCTTTTTTAATTATTATTTATTTTTCTCCGTTTATTGCTGTTGATAAAGGACACGAAGCCGAATCAATTGGTCTCCTATTAGTATATAAATGATTTTTTATTCTTCTTGTTCATTGATCCAGTTAAAGCAATTAGATGCGGATTTGTTTTCATGTCATCCTTACAATGAATGCTTGAAACAGCAGACCGTAAAACAAAGGATATAACAGCATTATTAACGCGTATAAAATGACAACCACATATTTTCAGTTTTTCGACTCCCCATTATGCCCTCAAACGTATCATCTTTTGAGCTACGACAGCCAACTTAATATGGCTTTATATTTTATTTAGCTTTTCAAACTTCTAGCTTTTTACAATACTTTCTATAAGAAGCTTATAAGATCCTAGGGTATAACTTACAACCTGTGCCCTGAGGGGTTTGGGGGATTTGTCTTCGTCAAACGCATAATTTCCAGAATTTTTCAGAATTGTCAACTACGTTGAACAAAATGGCTATCTCAAAATTTCGATTGGGTGTATCTGGGGACATGGTGGTCGCGATAGGGGGGCTAGTTACCCTTCAATCTCTTTCGACGATTAAAAAGGACAATATCCCTTTCAGTTTCCAATCAAATGGTAAGGGTTCGTAAAATCAAGGGTTAGTAACGGGGATTTCAAGAAGTTTTAAACGGTTTGAAAAATTTACCGTAAATGGGTTTAGGGCACTGCGAAAAAAAAGGGTGCAGCGGAGGAATCAACCCCAGGAGAAGCATCTTTATTACCGTGGTAACTAGCTCGAGCGAACTTTGGTAAAAAAGGTGTTGGAGAAACACGATCAGGAAGGTGAAACTAGTTTTCAGTTGACGGTAAGGAAGAACAATTAATCTTCATTACTGGATAATTTGTACATTTACAAATTTCACAGAGAGAGGGGGGGGGGACAAAAGAATAGCAGCTGTGGATGAGGCCGTGAGAAAATATTTTGGTATTTATTTTTGCCGGAATAATTTTCTTTTAATGCATTTGGAAGCCAAATTCCAATGATCAAATTCTCAAATTTGAAATGCCTTATTTTCCCAGGGGATGGGGAGGGGGGGGGGGTATTTTCCATGGGGGGGGGGGTATTTTACACGGGGGGTGGTATTTTCCAGGGGGGTTTTCCACGGGGGGTATTTTCCGGGGCATATTTTCCGCTGGACAATCTGGAAATAATTTCTGGGCATAAATCTGGGCATAAATTATGCTGGAAAATCTAGCCCTCCCCCTCCCTTCATAGCAGTGTCCCGTCCCTCATGAAAGCTTCTTCAACGGAAAGATCTTGCCAGGTAACTCCCTTTACGTTTTGTTCAAAGGGCTGTTTTACACAG
>NW_028297954.1:0-8667 GCF_049724085.1 Artemia sp. Qi Xiang Cuo
ATTTTTTTTCTCTGACAATTCCTTTTTTTTTTGCCAAGCCTTAACCCCCTTAATTGAAAGATATGAATTATAATCAAGGAACATAGTTCATTATATTTTACATGTTTTTAGATGGAAAACACTCTGAAAAGACATATTATTTGAACTTACATCAAACGTAGGAGGGTATGCATTGAAGAACCTTCCATTATTTTCTAGCTTGTTCTATATTCAGCTTATACTGACTTTTCAAAATTCCAAAATCCTGAATTATACTAACCTAACGGTTATTTATTTACAAAATCATGCAAACTGATGATTTTAGAACAATAATTACCTTTCTATATGTCATTTAACACTCACTGGAATAGCCTCTTATCACTCACGGAGAAAGGATTCAAAACAATACTTCTTGCATCACATAGTCTTGTTGCATCAAACGAGACATCTTCAATGCAGATTAATTAATTGTTACGCCCGATTTTGTTTTGGACATAGGAAAGCGTCGATGGGAGTGAGAATTTCTCTAAAACTATCAAAGATTGATCAACTCTGTGATTTCACAGTTATTGTTTAATCAGAAAGAAAAAAGAAGAATAATTGATAAAAGATATTTTGAAATATGCTCCAAAATCAGAGCTATTACAACTTAAATGACGCGAGGGGAGGGGGGGGAATCAGGTTTAAGAATATCCTGGATGTATCATGTTTATATTATCTAAGTACTCACAGAAGGAGTCATCACAGAAACTTTGAAAAAGGCTCATTTGATTGGTAATTAAAGTGGCTAGCACCCAATTCACAGGAGGGGGTGTGAAAACTATGGTTTTTAACTTTGATATGCAAGACTAGAAAGAAAAGTTCTTAGGTGTGGGGCTGGGCCCCGCCTCAACCCTCGCTCTTGAAATTCTCCCCCCCAACTCAACTTTTCTAGAAAGAAAAGTTCTTAGGTGTGGGGCTGCCCCCCGCCTCAACCCTCACTCTTTAAATCCCCCCCCCCAACTCATTTTTTCCAGAGGATTTTAAAATCCCCCCCCCCTCCAAACTAAAAATATTAGAGGAACGTATTTTCATCATATTTAAATATTTACCTAAGTATACATCACTTAGGTTAGAGTATATTAGGTGAGAGACAGGCAAAAAGTTAGCACCCAATTCACAGGAGGGGGCGTGAAAACTATGGTTTTTAACTTTGATATGCAAGACTAGAAAGAAAAGTTCTTAGGTGTGGGGCTGCCCCCCGCCTCAACCTTCGCTCTTGAAATCCCCCCCCCCAACTCAACTTTTCAAGAAAGAAAAGTTCTTAGCTGTGGGGCTGCCCCCCGCCTCAACCCTCGCTCTTGAAATTCCCCCCCAACTCAACTTTTCCAGAGGATTTCAAAATCCCCCCCCTCCAAACTCAAAAATTTCTAGGAACACATTTTCATCATATTTAAATATTTACCCACGTACGCATCACTTAGGTTAGATTAGATTAGGTGAGAGACAGCCAAAAAGTTAGGTGTATGGTTAGGTTAGGTTAGATTATGTTAGGTTAGGTTAAGTTAGGTTAGGCTAGGTTAGCCTACGTACGCGCGCGTACGTAAGTTTTAAGTTTTAAGTTGTAAGTTTGCGTGTGTGTTTAAGTTATTGCGTGTGTGTGTGAGTAATCGTGTGTGTGTGTGTGTGTGTATTTTTTGTGTGTGTGTGTGTTTGTTTAAGTTTTGTGTGTGTGTGTGTGTGTGTAATGGTGTTGTTTCTTTTAATTTTTTTTCGTCTTTTTTTTTTTCTTGTTCTTTTGTTAGTTTTTGTGTGTGTGTGTGTGTGTGTGTGTGTTTTTGTGTGTGTGTGTGTGTGTAATTGTTTGCGTGTGTGTTTATTTGTTCTTGTTTGTTGTTTTTTTTTGTAGTGTGAATTTGTTTGTTTTTGTGTGTGTGTAAGATTGGTCGTGTGTGTATGTGTTCGTTGTTTTATTTTTAAGTTGTGTTTGTTTTATTTTTTTCTTTTGGTTGTGAGTTTTTTATTTTGTTTTTTTGTGTTCATTTTTATTAGTGTTTTTGTTTTTTTTTTATTGTTTTTGTGTGCTCTTGATTTTTCTAGTGTTTGTGGGTGTGTGTGTGTGTGTAAGTTTTTGTGTGTGTGTAAGTTTTAGCGTGTTTGTGTGAGTTTTCGTGTGTTTGTGTGTGTAAGTTTTTTGTGTACGTGTGTGTGTGTTTGTGTAAGTTTTTGTGTGTATTTAAGTTTTTGTGTGCATGTAAGTTTTCGTGTGCATGTGTAAGTTTTTGTGTGCTTCCCAAATCATAATTTTCTGAAAGGACACACCTATGAAAGGCTAAGAAATTTAACTTAGAAAAGTCAAAAATAGCAAATTAACCATCCCAAATCATAGGTTTCAGTCAACACACACCTACGACTGGCTATGAAATCCTGCTGAGAAAAGTCAACAAAAATCATCCCGCACCCCCACAAATAATAGGTGTCAGACATCACACAACTACGAAAGACTATGAAATCCGGTTATGAAAAGTCAGAAATAGGAAATTACATATCCCAAATCATAGGTTTCAGACAGCACTCACCTATGAACGGCTGAGAAACCTAGGTCAGAAAAGTCAAAAATAGCAAACTAGTCATCCCAAACTATATGTTTCAGACAACAAACACCTATGAAAGGTTAAGAAATCCAGCTCAGAAAAGTCAAAAATAGCAACCCACTCATCCCAAATCATAGGTTTCAGACACTACACACCTATGAAAGACTAAGAAATCCAGCTCAGAAAAGCCTGAAATAGCAACCCACACATCCCAAATCATAGGTTTCAGACACCACACACCTACGAAAGACGAAGACATCCGGTTATGAAACGTCTGAAATAGCAAATTAAACATCCCAAACTCTAGGTTTCAGACAACATTCACCTACTAAATACTATAAAACAATAGATCAGAAAAGACGTAACTAAACAACTACATATACCAAATAAGAATGTTAAGACAAAAAAAAACTACGAAATTCTCATAAATCCTGCTCAGAAAAGTCGATAATATCAAACCACTCATCCCAAATCATAGGTTTCAGACAACACTCACCTAAGAACGGCTAAGAAATCCAACTCAAAAAAGCCCGAAATAGTAATTTACATATCCCAAATCATAAGTTTCAGACAACATTCACCTACGAAATACTAAGAAACCTTAGCTCAGAAAAGTCTGAAATAGCAAACTATTCATCCCAAACTATAGGTTTCAGACAACACTCACCTACGAAATACTAGAAAACCTTAGCTCAGAAAAGCCTGAAATAGCAAACTAAACCTCCCAAATCATAATTTTCTGAAAGGACACACATATGATAGGCTAAGAAATCTAGCTCAGAAAAGTCGAAAATAGCAAACTACACATCCCAAATCATAGGTTTCAGACACTACACACCTATGAAAGGCTAAGAAACCCAACTCAGAAAAGCCCGAAATAGTAATTTACATATCCCAAATCATAAGTTTCAGACAGCATTCACCTACGGAATACTAAGAAACCTTAGCTCGGAAAAGTCTGAGATAGCCAACTACTCATCCCAAACTCGAAGTTTCAGACAACAAACACCTATGAGTGACTAAGAATCCTAGCTCTGAAAAGTCCAAAAAGCAAACTACACCTCCCAAATCATAATTTTCTGAAAGGACACCCATATGATAGGCTAAGAAATCTAGCTCAGAAAAGTCAAAAATAGCAAATTAACCATCCCAAATCATAGGTTTCAGTCAACACACACCTATGAATGTCTAAGAAATCCAGCTCAGAAAAGTCAAAAATATAGCAACCCTCACATCCCAAGTAATAGGTTTCAGTAACCACACACCTACCAAAGACTATGAAATCTGGTTATGAAAAGTCAGAAATAGCAAATTACATATCCCAAATCATAGGTTTCACACAACACTCACCTATGGACGGCTAAGAAACCTAGCTCAGAAAAGTCAAAAATAGCAAACTAGTCATCCCAAACTATAGGTTTCAGACAACAAACACCTATGAAAGGCTAAGAAACCTAGCTCATAAAAGCCTGAAATAGCAAACTACTCATCCCAAACTATTGGTTTCAGACAACAGTCACCTAGGAAATACTAGGAAACCTTAGCTCAGAAAAGCCTGAAGTAGCAAACTACACACCCCAAATCATAGGTTTCAGACAACACACAGCACCGAAAGACGGGTGCTCGGGCAGAGCCTTTGAGGGTCTGTGTGTCCCTTGAGGGTCGGTGGTCCTTTTGGAGCTCGGGAGGGGGACCTTTGCGGATCGGTGTAGGGGCTTTGGGGGTCTGGGGATGGCATTTGGGGGTCTGGGTGGGCCTGGGGGGCGCGGGGGGGGCGGGGGGGGGCCGGGGGGCCCGGGGGGGCCCGGGGGCGGGCCGTGGGGCCCCCGTGGGCCCGGGGGGAGCGCGAGGGGCCGGGGGGGGGCCGGGGGATGGCATGTGGGGGTCGGGGGGGGCCTTGGGGGTGCCGGTGGCCCTTTGGGAGCTTGGGGGGCCTTTGAGTGTCCGGGGAGGGGGCAGTTGGGGGCCTGGGGGAGCTTTGAGGACCAGGGGAGGACCTTTGGGAGCTTGGGGGGCCTTTGAGGACCGGGGGCTTCCTTCGGGGTTGGGGTAAGAGGATTGGAACCCTTTGGGGTTGGGTTAGAGGACCTCACAACACTGTTCAAATGAAACTTGTGTATTATAACGACCACACTCAAAACCTCTTCCAAAATCTCTTCAAAAATCTTCTTTTAAAATGTCTCTATCTGTTTCGCCGAAATAGTTCCATAACCTGTCTAAAACGGTTTCGCCCAAATAATCCCTAAACGTAAATTCAGCGTATTCCTTTGTTATTGGCATCTCTGCATTAACGCATTTCAAATTAATAAGAAACCTTTTCGCGCGCTAATACAATTCGTCGCTAAGATGTTTCTTGCCTAATTGTTTCCATGGCCTTTGGTTATTAATATCCTTTGGAGTTCGACCAGTAGAACTGTTCCCGAGGCAAAGACATTAATGATTTGGATCTATTCCTGGAGAAGTGTTTCTAGGCGAAAATTTTTAAAGTCTGACAGATGATGTCATTGATTGATTGATCTGTCAAGAAAGGGGAAATTAATTTGTTGTTTCTAAGGGGAATTATTGATTCACGATAGGTGAATTGAGGTCGACAGCACAGGTGTTCCAAGGTTGATGTTGTTGTTGTTGTAAGTGCACGCTCTCAGCGAACTTTATGTAAATCAAGTTCACAGGTGCTACTCGTGACAGGACCACGTGGTTTATGGTTTTCCAAGTGAGAAAGTCCCTGTTTTTCCAAGTGAGAAAATTCCTGTTTTTCAAATTCTCACTGAGAAAACCATAAAACAGACAAAAATTGCTGTTGACATCCATAAATGTGACATAGTTCCTGTTTTTCAAATTCTCACTGACAAAAACCATAAAACATCCATAAATTTATGTTGACATCAGAGAAAAAAACATCAAATAAATCAAACAACACACATAACCATCCATGAAAACATCCATAAATGTGACAAAATTCCTGTTTTTCCATGTGAGAAAGTTCCTGTTTTTTCATTCTCACTGAGAAAACCATAAACCACGTGGTTTTGTCACGAGTAGCACCCCCTCCTCTACTCACGTGGCACTTTTAGAAGGTGTAATTTATAAAAAAAAACAAAACACGTAGACATGAACAATAGCTTTAAAATGAGCCACTAAGCATCTCTCTTAGGTTTAACTTTCAAAAACAAATATGGTTAAGTGCACCCCTAAAAACATCATAAAAAAGTGAAAAAAAATGTCTATTTTATATTTACATTTAACAAAGGAAGACTCCAGAGAGTAGAATGGGATCTGTTGTTTTATTGTTATTATTTTGACCCCAGGAGCGGTGAAGACATTGCTCTATCGGCTGTTTTCCTGGATGAACAGGAGCAGAAGTTAAAGAATGGAGCAGATTAGGCTTGTTGTACGCTGGCTAGATAAGCCTAATCTTTACAAAATCAATTATTAAATAATCAAATTATCCACATTCAATTCAAACTACTTTCGACTTTCTATCTTGCTTTCGTTACAGATCTGAAGTTGAAAAATTTTCAACTTTGTAATTAGTTTGCCTCACACAGCTTAAGTGGCTTACGCCACAAATCTTAAGGGACTTACTGACCTCAATTGAACCACAGTAAAACACCTTAGCTAAATAGCTAATGTGAAACTGACACAAGGAAAATTTGAAAATACTCCGAAAGGATTTTCAGATTACTTAGTACTTTTTATCAGGCAAGGTTGCCAGAGGCAATGCGAAATTTCTATTAATTGACCGAAATAGTATATCCTTTTAATACTTTTTGTGGAAGAAGAGTATTTTTGTCCTGATTCGCATTATTTTTTTTTTGTCAATGTGCATTTAATCAATTCCAAATTGTATCACGCTGTTTTTGATTTATACTGTTTTCACATCATATTGAATTTAATATTAGGAATTCTTAGGATTGTGCAGTAAGCTTCTTCACGAGTGAAAACTATCGCCTAGCCCCGATTTAGCAAGATCATACAGATTAGCTTATTCTCGAGCAAAGTCTTTACTAAAGGACTACTTTTTGTATGATTGAATCTTATGCGGTGTGAAGTCATATATAAACATCGTATATCCTCACTAAAGGGATATTTATTGCATGATTGAATCGTATTTGATGTAAAGTTACTTAAACATGTTGCATTTGTTTTGACTCTATGCTTTCAGCTGTAAAATTTAAGATCAAATAACTTAAGCTAATATTACCCAGAAAGTTAAGAAATCTGCTAATAAAATGCACCGAAATAAAAATTCACCAACTTTTGAAAAGCCTAATTGACACGCTTACCGGGTAATAAAGGGATTACATAAAAAATTTGCTCTTAGTAATTTCTTCAGGATTTGAACTTGATAGCATGAGCAACTTCAAAGGAATAGAGATGGATATACATTTTGGAGACTAATTTAAATTTTTCGCAAGAAGTCGGAATGTTAACTGCATCTAGCTCTACTCTAGCTGCTACTTCAAAGTGGCAGCTAGCTGCTACAAAAGAATATTGTTCTGCGCTTTATATCAGGTATTGCTCTAAGATAAAAATAGGAGTGAACATCGAAAACAAATTGCTTTGGATACTTGTCTGGTTAACGCAGCAAACCGCTTTGCCTGGATCTATTTCTTTATTAAATAAAAAAAAACAAGTTTTTTTAACTGAAAGTAAGGAACGACGTTAAAACTTAAAACGAACAGAAATTATTCCGTATATGAAGGGGGCTGTCCCCTCCTCAACGCCTCGCTCTTTACGCTAAAGTTTTTTTATTGTTTAAAAAAATAGAGTTGTGAGAAAGTCAAACTTTAGCGTAAAGAGCGAGGCGTTGAGAGGGGACAGCCCCTTCATATACGGAATAATTTCTGTTCGTTTTAAGTTTTAACGTCGTTCCTTACTTTCAGTTAAAAAACTTGTTTTTTTTATTTAATTTTTGAACGTTTTTGAATTAATGCAGGTTTTGATTTTGGCTCACCGTACATGAATAATTAAAACAAAATTTGCATATTATATTTGGTTAAATGGCTTTCTCGAAACTTGTTTAATTTTATTTACGAACGTTTTTATTAGTAATAAATATACGTAACTTAGAATTAACTTACGTAACGAACTTCTATATTCATAAATTTTTAACACGTATATTAGGGGTTCGCCCCCTAGTCAATACCCTGCTCTTTAAACTATAGTTCGAATTTTTTTTCCAGTTCTTTAAAAACGACCTCTTAATCACAATCAGTTGATCAGTTGAAAAACTTGTTTTTTTATTTAATTCCTGATCTTTTTCTTTAATAATGCTGGGAAATCCGGCGCCCCCTTCATAGCAATGTCCCTTCCCCCATGAACACTTCCTTCATGGACAGATCCTTCCATATAGCCCCCGCCCCGCGCCTTCCCCCCCCTACCCGCAAAAATCTCCTCTGAAAAAGTCTGTATACTTCCCAATAACCAATACTATATGTTAACATTGAGTAAAGTTCATAACTTTCAGCCCTCCCCCGGGGACTTTGGGGAATCAAGTCATCCTAAAAGACATTTTTATCATATTTTCGACCATGCTGAACAAAATGGCTATCTCAAAATTTTTATCGGATGACTTTGGGAAAAAAAAGAGCGTGGGAGGGGGGCGAGTTGCCCTCGATTTTTTTTGGTCACTTAAAAGGGGCAGTAGAACTTTTAATTTCCATTCCAATAAGCCCTCCCAGGATATTCTAGGACCACTGGGTCGATACGATCAACCCTGGGGAAAAAAAAAACAAACAAACAAACAAATAAACACGCATCCGTGATCTTTCTTCTGGCAAAAAATCGAAAATTCTACATTTTTGTAGATAGGAGTTTGAAACCACTACAGTAGGGTTCTCTGATACGCTGAATATGATGGTGTGATTTTCATTAGGGTTGTATAACTTTTAAGGGATCTCTCCCCCTTTTTTCGAAAATCAGCCAAATTTTCTCAGGCACGTAACTTTTAATGGGTAAGATTAAACTTAATGAAACTTATATATTTGAAATCAGAATTAAAATTTGATTCTTTTGATGTATCTATTGGTATCAAAATCCCGTTTTTTTAGAGTTTCGGTTATCATTGAGCCGGGTCGCTCCTTACTTACAGTTCGTTACCACGAACTGTTTG